>NC_136489.1:166062492-166159992 GCF_053919585.1 Euprymna scolopes | reverse complement strand
TTCCGTACAAAAATTTTCGTAGGTATTTTTTTAGTCTGATATAGGTAAAAAAAAAAAAATTCATACATATTGTGTCCTAAATTATTATAATAATTCAAATAAAAATTCATTTCTAGATATTTATTCGGGAAAATAATTAAAAATGGTGAGTCGCTTGCTTTTTTGCTGTAAATGACTATTAATCACATTTCATGTATTTAATATCAGAACGTAATGTTCGGTCCGTAGTTTTCAAGCAAAAGCTTTTATGTTTACTTATGTATAAAAAAAGAGACTTGTGCGTACCCGTGTGTGTGGATTCGGTCTCTATGGACTCGGAAACTTCTAAGGAGATTCCATACGAAGGTACTTGATTAATCTGAGAGTTTTCTTATGTAGTTTTTCTATCGAATTGCGTCTGATAAGTCCAATCTATAAGAGCAACTATAAATTGATGTCAAAGGTGTGTTTAAAATTGGTTTTCATTAAAAGCCCAAATGAATCATGATACTTGACTTTGTAACCTTTAATTTAATCCAAATGATTATGAAAAATTATTTCATACAACGAAGAGTTGGATGTTTGACATGACAGGGCGTGTTTTAAAAGATATTTTTTTTCTATCTAGAAAAGAACTGAACCATAATATTGATTTTGCAATTTAGTAAAGCCGTATTTATAGACAATTTTTTAATAAAATAACAATAGATTCTCTCGAGTATAAACCATAAGGTATTTTGCACTAGGACATATATAGCTTCCTCGTAGTAAACTGCGGGAGAGGGGCCTACCTAGAACGGGCTATTGATTGATTTGATTAAAAAATAGCGATTCCACCGATTTTGATTGCAATAACAGTACGGAAAGATGGAACCTTTGTTGATCTTTATCAAACTTCAGATTTCCCTTCCACAATATATTCAAGGAACGCAACTGGTCTATGAAATTGCTAGATAATTGCGGAAAATCTATTTTAAAATATTAGAAAAAAAATTATACTAATTTTTATGATCGATTTAAAACACATTTACAATTTGCATAAAATAATTATCTGATTAAATATATATAAATATAACTTATAACAAGACTTCACTCGCATAAAAGCTACGTGAAAAATAATGATCGGCGTATGAGTCCAGGAGTTTATAAGCTACATAAAACTATTAAAACATAATAGCATACCTTAATACCTCGTCTAAGTATATATGTATATACATATACATACACACATATATATATATGTGTGTGTGTATACATATAAATGTGTGTATGCATACATACAAATATTATATATATATATATATATATATATATACACATATATATGCATACATCTTTTATAATACTACAGGTTATTAATATTAACACACTGCTACTACATTCTCTGGATTCTTTATAAGTGAGCCACACTGTAGTTTATTAGATTTTCAATCAGTAACATACGAATAAGTATATATATATATATATATATATATATATATATATATATATATATATATATATACATATATATGACTGAGTTCAATCCTGAACGAAGGCAGTGAAAAGTAACATTCAAAACAGAGAATCAACAACTATGTCCCAGAGCCTAGCTGGAGTCCAAACACGGTATCCCCGTAATAATAATAAAGGGTTGTGTTCGAGACTCCTAACAAACGGTTCCCCAGTTCGATACAAAACACCAGATGAAGGCCGGAGAGCAAAAACGGCTGAAACGTTTTGACTATAACAACCAAGATAAGGACGTCAGTCCGACAATCTCAATCAATGTTATCACCTCATCTCAAAAATACAGACAATTACTATTGTCTTGTAGTGTCAGTTTGTCGTTAACGTAAGGATTAGAGAGGTCGGGCTACTTTTAAGTCGGCCATTTTATCTGAAATAAAATTTCAGTAGAGAAATATGAGAGAATTCGGCTACTTTTAAGTTGGCCACCCTCTATTTATCGATTGATTTCTTTAACTGTTTTCTTTCGGCGGCCGTCAACTACAGACATTATTGAAAAAAAGTTTTCTGTTGGCTTCTGTTGGTTTGTTTTCCATCAAATCATCGCTGATAAAACATTAAACTTTAACGTAAACAAAATTTGCATAATGTGTTAATTTAATTTTGTTAATGGTTTGGGGTGTTCAATTCAGCCATTTTGAAAATATTCATTTATGTTTAACGCTAAAAAAAACGCTGATTCAATATTAAAAACATTAATAATAACAAGAGCAACATCAAAAATATTTCTTTTTTGCTTTCTTGTTCAAATTTACGTTTTAAAATTACAATAAAAAATTGATTAAATAAAACAAAAAAAAATTAAGATTGCAGAAGGATTATAATTCTCATTAAAGAAAACATTCCAGATATTATAATAAAGAAAAAAGCGACTACTTTTTAACAGCAAAAATGTTTGTTGATTACTTTGTTTAAAGTTACAATGTTTATGACATAAAAAAATTTATTTAGAAATTTTTTTTAACTTTAATACTAAAAAACAAAGGAAAGCGCGATGATACTTACATAGGAATTACATTTTACAAAATTGTATTTTAAGTAAATAGATTCATTTACTTTTATGAATGAATCGAACGACATATTTTCCATAAATGTATGTTTATTAACATATTTTTAAAAAACATATATTTATTTACAGACATATTTCCAAGGTAACCAATGTATTCGGAAAACCCGTAAATAGTTTGTTTTTTTTTGTAAAAATTTTTACTTCGTTTTATGAATGTATCACATATAATTTATTTTTTTTAATTAATATGTTTATTTTTGATATTTTTTTCATATATTTCATACTAACGTTATATGGTGTATTAATACGTATATGATATAAACACTTAAAAATGTATTTAATGAGAAAAATTTAGTTACTAATTAATCTATGTATATAAAAGCGAAAATGTGTGTTTGTGTGTGTTTGCATTTTTTCTGTATGCCCGGCAAAGGCTTTTTTCCACGTTGCTTCTCGGCTTGCTCGCTCATTTTTTTTAAAAACTGGAACCTAAAGGGGATATCAATCATACCAGTTATCATAGGTGCCACAGAACTTATGAAGAAGAACCTGAAGTCCTATCTAACTAATATTCCTGGTGAACCAAGTGCAAAAGAGATTCAGACAATTGCACTTAAGGGAACAGCGAAGATACTAAAAAGAGCTCTCGGTTGGTTTCAATAAAAAAGCAGGGCAATGTTGGCAGCTGGTTTGGCTGCCCCATACCCAGCATTACAATCTTCAAAGGAAGAAAATTAAAAAGAAAAAAAAAACTTTTTTCTGTGCTATCCAGATGATAATATCTAACAATTACGAAACGACGTCGTATTTTTTTTTTCAGCAACTGTTATCTTTACTACTCCTCCTGCTGCTATAGCATGACATTTGGCCTAGTAAACCGCCTGGGTTTATAAACACTTATTTTCGACTCATCTAAACTCACTACCTTCGCGGTGTCGTCCGAGTTCATCAGACTATTAATCTCAAGGTTTTGGGTTCGAGCCTACCTCCCTCCCAAAACTCTGTTTTTTGTTCGTTTTTTTTTTTAATATTCAAACACACACACACACACACACACACCCACACCTATTTAGCGTTCGCTGTTTTTTTTTTCAGATTTTTTTAAAGAAGTTTTAACATCGTTCGTTTTTCCCCCATCACTTTCGCGTTTTCGTTATTTGTTTTTGTTTTTCTCATTTTCAGAAATTTTACCATCGTTTGTTTGCATCACGTTCGTTTATTGTTTTATTTTTATAATATTTAAACAGCGGTATTGCTTCGCTTGTTTTGATTTACACCCCCAATACACATCCCTCTAAACACCCGGACAACGCCAGGTACCCCCGCTATTTTTATTTAAAAGCAATATTTTTCTTTAAAACGTTCATCAATAAGCAGAACATGTATAAAAACGGTGCATGCTCATAATTGCACTTATTAAAACCAGATGTACAGATATCTTAAAGGTAGATTTGCCATCCTAAAAAAAACGACATAGTTTCCATTTCCGTTTGATGAAACCCGGTTATTGTTTCTGGTTGATGTCAATCAATCACTCGGCCAGAGTTCTACAAATCCGAAGAGACATAGGAACCTTATATCATGTCTAAAATGTGACACAATGTTCAAGGAGATTGGAGATTTGCGGAAGTGCAACCCATGCTACCTACCGATCCAAGTTATGAAAACAGGACCATTGCCAGCACCATGAAAATACATCACTGAACTGCCAGGAATAACAGTCACGATCCACAAGTAATAAAACCAAAGAGTCGGCCACGGTTATTGTTTTGGGGTGTGGTTTTAAGTGAGCGTCACACTTTCGAATATTTCGAAGTCGGCTTGAAAGTCAACGCCAAATTGTATCTGGATGTGATATAGAGAGTGGTGATTCCCCGGTGAAATCAGATGGCAGCTGGCAAGTCTCGGCGCCGGTCCACAAATCTAAAGAGACTCAGGATTGTCTTCAGAGAAGTGCTACGATTTGTACCCTTCTTGCACTGCCCCCCTCCTCCCTGAGCTTAACCCGCTGTTCTACTTCGTTTAGTCATACGTCAAGAACATTACAACAGGACTTAACATAACACCAAAGCAAACCCTATCGCCAGGATCCGCTGAGTATTCACCGAGCTCCTACCGGCGCGTCTGAAAAAGGCTTGCTCTTAGTTCGAGATCCATATGGAGGCAGTGATTAAGGTTGAAGGAAGCTACACTGAATAGATTTCATCTCTACTACATAATCAAGTTACTTGAATTGATTTTTCTAATACAAGTTTTAAAATAAATCTGTAGTGTTCTCATTAGGGCGACACTTTTATCGTTTCACACTATATGCATTTGTCAATGGCAGAAATTGCATATTCCGCATAAAATGTAAATTGATTAAGTAGTTATTTTTCACTAATAAACTAAAAAAAAAAATTACTACATTAACTAATTTTACTACTAAACTATTGTACATAATGATGAATTAACTTCAAATTGAGTTATCTCTCTCTTATTGATTTGATCAGATTCATCATGGCGGACAAAATCTCTAGAATTCGTTTAGTCAGAAAATGTCATTTTATTAAATTGGCAAAAACCAAGTGAAGCATGCATGGTCCCCCGTGAGTTCCCAGTGAACAAGGCATAACAATTTCAGTTCAGCATTTGCTCCCCCCCTATTGACACCCCAGACTCCCCACGGGACGCCAATTCCTGAGGCAAATAAACAAACGGTTTAGTATTAGGCCTTAACATACGTAAATTTTAGTTCTGCACCACCCAAAAAAAAAAATTAATACGCCCGTCAATTGCCCCCCATTTAGTCCCAAACGTCGCAAAGGTTTTATTAAATATTTAAATTTGAGTTCAGCACCATGCAAAACTGCTAAATAGACATAAACAGAACGTTTTGGACAAATATAATAAAATGTCTTCAATATAGAGTGTTTTTATTAGCCCTAAAAGAGCCCCTGGGACACACCCAAGAGTTATCATGAAGTATAGACAAACAAAATTATATATAAATCAGTTATTTACAACTTTTCAGGTTTTATAAAAATTCAAAGCATCAATTTTTTTTAATAAGCACAAAAGTGTCAATTTTAGCCATTTTTAACCCTAACCCCACTCCTAAGGGGGGGCGGAGTTTTCAGGGAAAATCCGTTCTGTTACTTTTATACTCATATCATGTTTAATGTTTGTGCAAAATTAAAAAAAAAATCCCTAGGTGTAGTTATTGAGAAAAGTGTGGGCAGACGGACGAACGGACGAACGGACGAGGGTAAATTTACACTGCCACCCTCTTTTTGTCGGGGGACCAAAAACTACTGGATCAAATTATGTGATTTTTAAAAATATATTTCATATTGGTTGCGTGACTTGTACATACATCATACAGATTATTCTCTATTTTTAATTGACGTCAGCAGAAATATTTCGAACTTGCCCCGAACCAATAGGTTTTCAAGCCATGCTCTCTTTTAAAATATATCTAATAACATTTTTCATTCTCTTCTATTTTTAAAATGAAATATTATCGATCTCGAACTAAAATCCAATCTTTTACTTAATATTATCTCATCCAGATTTTCATAGACGTATATATCCTCTTCAGGGAGAGGCTTAAGCCTGTGCCTCCAACTCTGTGGACTTAATTTCGGTAGGTTTAAACGACAGGCTTACTTAAAAAAAGTGCTTTTAATTTTTCAAGTCAATTTGCTTTCGATAAACGACTAATATTTCAAGAAAGTAATCGGCTTAATTTATTAATTTAACATTTTCAAATTGGTGCTTATATAGTAAAATCAATAAATCATACATTTTCTTTTGCCTTTTTCAAACATTAAGGGTTTACAATTTTTGTATGTCTTTCTATTAGTCAAAATGCCTAGCAGGATATCAAATTTAAGTAAACGTACTCGTAAATTATAAGCAGCCGGACATGGAATTGTCAGTCACCCTGTTGTATAGCCAGGTGGCAGATATTAAAAACGTGCCATATGTTATATATTCGGTCTGATATTTTGTTAAGGTTATTTTCTTATTACATTTGTATTAAAACGTATTAATCGTATGTATATATTTTTTTAGCGAGGAGGATATGATATTGACGTGTATACGGAGTCATGTTGTATCAGAGTTATCACACAGGTATATTTTACAGTTCATATGTAAGAAGAATAATATATGCTTCATACCTTTTTTTCTTGAAAAGATCTTGTAGCTTCACGTGCTGAGCTCCGGGACGCAACTATCAAACGACCAGTACCATCCAATTGAGACACCTGTTCTTTCTTTTTTGAAACCCTTAAGAACAACATTTTATATTTTTATAATATAAATTTATTTCAGTTGTCTCATACGAATTCTTCACGAATTAAAATATCATGATTAACGTATTGTAGGACCGGTCCTACAATACGCTTAATCATGATATATTAATTTGTGCAGAATTCGTATGTATTACTATAGAATCAATCACCCATTAATTATTATATACTAAGAGGAATAATTTGCCATGTGGACTAATTTGCCAAAAAAAAAAATAGTAATAGTAATAATGTCGTTCATCAAATTCCGTTTGTGTTTCTTATATGCGTTTTATTAAAACTGGCGCGATAGAAATTGGGTTACAACTACTAATAAAGCAAGAACAACAAGGATATTGAATATTTAATTCAAGATATGAAAGACGCTTCTCAAAGATTTTCGTACGATAAAGAGATTTGTGGAAAATCTAGATAATCTGTGTTTGCGCATCAAAGAAAATATCTTTGAGATCTTGCCTAACCTTACCCCTAACTTGAACGCCATTAAGATGAACTTAACCCTTAATAAATTCTAATACAGCACAACTTTTGATCATTTAGCGGATCTTTGAAAAGACAGAGGAGGAAAAAAGGCCTACAGGTTAAAAAACTTTGCGCTTATTTCGATAAATTGGTGAAAGAGATTTTATATCTGAACGTTTTTGAATCAAAGATAAGGTGTTAAATATATAGCGAAGTGGGTCACGAAATACAGACATATATACGTTTCGCCATTGTTTTTCTTTGATTATTAGGATTGATAATTTAAATTTAACGTATCATAAGGGCTTAATATTATCTCGCTCCCACGGCTGGATGATGAGCAAATAAGGTCGAAAAGAAGAACTGGAGAACCGATATTAGTCTTTCTTATCTTATTGATAAAAAAATATTTTTTATGTTACACCTATCGAATGAAACGTAAAATGTTCCTATATAAAATTTTTTTTTTTTATATCAGTAAATTAGAAAATCTATTTTTAAGATCGGATTTTTTCGATTTTCGATGAGTATCGAGGGATTTTAATAACATAACCTATATAAGAACAGTGCCAAACATAGAAATTAGTTTTGTGTTAATTTCGTTAAAAAACCCAGCCGTAACGGAACATAAGAGGAACAACCCCCGCACCACACCACACCACTAAGTGATATTGTATAATAATAATAATAATAATAATAATAATAATAATAATAATAATACATATATGTACACACACACATATATACATATATATATATGTATATCTATATCTGTATATGTATATATATATATATATATATATATATATCTGTATATATATATATATATATATATATATATATATATATATATATATATATATATATATATACTAGTATATATATATATATATATACTATTTTGGGGGAAGAATTCCAACAAAGTGCTCGATTACAAAGAAAAACATTTTTTCGATATTATTAAAATAAATAAAGAAAAAAAGGTTACAAAATTAATAAGATAGTTAATTACCTCGTTGGACCAACTAAAAACTAATAACTCAAACTGGCAACCAGGCGGATTAGAAACAAATAAGACAGCACACATTTAATAAAAAATGCATTAAATAAAATATTCAAAAATTAGAAAATTGATATTTAAAAAAAATACAGAAAAAGGATAAGCTATAGTTAAATAAAAATGAACATCATTATAAACAATAAATGCGGCCCTGCTTTTCCTCAGACAGAAACAACATGGCTGACGAGAGCCTAACATTATTTACGATTTTCCATTAACTGGTTCTCCTTATGTTGGGCTTGAAACCGACGGTACCAATGTTTTTCTGGCCTTCTGTACATTTATATATATATATATAATTATATATATATATATATATATATATATATATATATATATATATATATATTGCTAGCTGCGACGTTGTTTGGCTGTGAAAATAATTATATAATCTTTCACATTCTGAAAAGTCTATTACTAATTGCTCGCTAGATTAGCATGTTGGTTGTCATCGTCTTAGCGAATATAAAATTCCTATTGGTTAGACATTGGCTTGGGTTATAGCTTTGTTGGATGACAACACCCCTTGTTCTAGACGAAGTAGGTGCATCCCATAGTTTGATTTCGCCGCAGTTAGCTTGGTTTGTGTTACTTAATAGGTTTTCTTGGTTGTGACGCGTTTGCTGATGTAGCAGAGTACAGGGGTCGCATTTAGGAAGCTCATGTTTCAAATCCCGAGTTCGGATATGTCCACCTGATAAGCTCAAAAAGATCAAAATCCGAGTCTTGGACTTCCGGTTTGTTGGTTGTCATGGCTCTTACGAGCTGCGACGTTGTCTGGCTGTGGAAAAAATTATATTATCACTCACATCAAAAAAAAAATATATATATATTATAAGGTTTTATCTGCTTAGTTACGCATGTTCCGGTTACTGAATAGTACCAACGACCCAATAATTTCATCAGACCTTGCAGAAAACTGTAAACATACGATTCGAAACATGTGGAACTAAGCAGATAAAACGGCAATAAAAATATATATTTGTTCTGCAATATTATTGAGCACTTTCTTCAGGTTTTTACTAATTACCATTTTTGATATATATATATATATATATATATATATATATATATATATATATATATATATATACAGAATATCAAATGTACTACGATAGAGATTCTCATATTACGTACGGTTTCCTTCTGTTTATTGTTCTGACAAAAGTTAAAAATGAAAACGCACTGTTAAGGTGAAACATAACTGACTACAGATAGCAATTACAGGTGAGGGTACAGATACAGCGAATGTACAAACAGGAGAGACATAACTACTTGGTATATAAGCTACAATTCGTGGTTGCTTGTGTGTATCTTTCTGGAAGTTACCAAACATAATATTTGACTTCTTCACGATAAATGCTGCAATATTTGCCTTCGTGTTTCTTTCCATAAATGTAGATTCCCACGGGACATAATCGATCAACTAAACACGTACCAATTTGAATGCAAATATCTAATCCCTGGCTTAGCTGTTCTCTGTCGGCCCGAAGCAAAGCATTTTAAATAAGTTCGTACAGAAAGTCATAAATCTTGCCACAGATGTATCGCCACAAATAGGTGAAAGTTTATCGTTTAAGTTAATTATCGCCATAGACTTATACTCAAATATTTTGCCGATTCAACACGAAAACATTTAGTAATATAAGTTTACTTAATAGCGTTTTAAATTATCGATATTTGTTACTTAAAAAGAATTGTATATTTTTCTAATAATGTTGTGGTTAGAAGGTGTCTACATAAAATTCGCTGAACAAAATTCAAGAAACACAGGATATATACCAGAAATATGCCATCTACGTTAAATCAATTCATGCAAATTTTAAAAGAACGTTTTTACCTAAAATCATAAAAATGCATATTAATCAGCACATGTTCTGATTGATATTTTATTATAAGCAATAACACATACATTTATAGATTTCGCATAAATATGTTTTATTGTATGTTGTATGTTATGCGTCATTCTGTATAATTTATATATTATGATCCTGGCATAGTAACACTAGTTAATGAAATTAATGCTGTATGTTGCAAGGAATATTAAAGGAAAATAAGTCATATGGAGGCTTACATAGAAGTCCTCGCATACTTCATATAAATTTCAACTATCAAAGAAATATATTACCAGTATTGTTCAAGTAAGAATTGCAAAAATATTGACATGTTTAAAGAATTTAACAACGTGTTGGTATATAACATTAAAATATATTCTGCCACACGGAATTGGAAAGTGTGAGACATCTGGTATCAGGATGCAAAGTTTTTTGGGGGGTGGATGGTTACTAAACAGCGAGACATGATGGGGTATGTTAGTACCTTCGTTGGACCATTTGTAAAAAAAAAAACAAGCATCCAGTTTTCTGGAAACATCAACCTGAAAGAACAGTTAGAAAATAACTTATATACCATACATTGCGACCATGTAATCCATACAGCCACCTACCTTGAAAATGCTGCTGTAAACCCTGACATAGTTATATGGAAAAAGTCAGAGAGAGTGGCAAATTTGGTTGAATTGAGTGCCCCTAATGATGGAGGTCTTAGCAGAGCTGAAAGAGAGAAACAGGCCCAATTTCAAGGTCTCATGTATGAAATGAAAAGAAACTGGAATCTGAGGCAGATATCAATCATACCATTTATCATAGGTGCCACAGTGCTTATGAAGAAGAACCTGAAGTCCTACCTAACTAATATTCCTGGTGAATCAAGTGCTGAAGAGATCCAGACAATTGCACTTAACGGAACAGCGAGGATACTAAAAAGAGCTCTCGGTTGGTTTCAATAAAAAGCAGGGAAAAGTTGGCAGGTGGTTTGGCTGCTCCATACCCAGTGTTTCAATCTTAATAGGAAGAAAAGTAGAAAGTTTTCAAAATGAAAACTTGTATAATGATTGTGCATTACCGCTATCGACGCTTTTTGTTGACAATCTAATATTAACATTTGTACAAAATAAAGTACATTATTAACAGAATGAATTATAGCAGAGTAAAACAAGTATCCCTTCATATTACTGATGACCTTTTAATGTAAGCAGTTGAAACTAGATGGATAGCCCATACAAGCTGGTCGCCCGGCATTGCCCGATCGTAAAATACACATAAAAATGCAGATTTAGTTTTTATTACTATACTAGCCTGGGTGCCAGGCGTTGCCCGAGTGTTAGGAGGTGTATGTTGATCAAAAAAAAAATAATAATAATAAAGTGCTAGTAAGTAGGCACACTCGAACTCGTACCGCGAAGGAGGAAAAGAACGCGAAAAAAAAACTTACATCTTTGCTGTTGCGCCCATCGCAAAACCGGAAGTAACGAATGTTTAAATTAAGGCTAGTAAATAAAAAAGACGGGATGAATTTCGAAAATATCGGCGAAAAAATCGACTCTTCCTTGTAGAAAATTGCCAGTTGAGGGTGAAGAAATTAATGTGTTTGAACAATTCTTCCATATTTGTCCTCCAAGGGGTCGAGCTTAAAAAAGATACAGAGCTTCAAAACTATACTAATCTCGTGAAAATCCGTCGCTTCTGTGGAAAGTTTTAGGCAGACATACAAACATACATACATACATTTAAACAGACATGTGAGATTTATATCATAGATTATATTGGACCCAAGATATAGTAATGATTTAAGAAGTTTTTAAAAAATGACTCATGCATCATCACCGAGAATCGAAATCAAAACGTTTAGCTTATGGTTTACTTTCTCTATTTGACGTTAATGCCTGACATCTGAAGACATGTTTGCTACAATGGTAAAAATTAAAACGCGAACCAATAACTATTACGTTACGCATACATATTCATAATGCCTTAATATATATATATATATATATATGTGTGTGTGTGTGTATGCTTCTATGTATATAACTTTTCCTGGCTGTTTTTTTGCTTGTTTGTTTATTTGTTAACAATTTGATTCAGATAAGCAAAAGATCCCTCACTTTACTCTTCCATTCATTTCTATATATATTAGGATTTTTGCAAAATATACAATTAATTGGTCACCTAATATACGTATTATACTAAATAATATCTATTTTACTAAATAGTGGTATGTTAGTTAATGGTTTAAGCGAGAGAATTGTTTTAATTGTTTTATTTAAAAATATTAGTTAATAAATTTTAAATAACAATTATATTGATAATATATTTAATTTATTTAGAATAATTATTTTCGACATCGAATTTTTTTAAACGGTAAAAGGGAATTTCCTCTTAGAAACTTTGAAACAACACCAAATGGAATAATTTGGCCATCTCAATAAGTTTCTAGCTTGAAAAATTACTTCCGTGCAGACAGAAAAATGTTTGGCTTTTTTTAATTTTCTTAAGTATTCAAACAAAAAAAATTAAAATATTGCATGTGTGTACCCAACGGAACTTCATGTCAACCCGCGCAATGTCGGATACCTCTGATTGTATATATATATATATATATATATATATATATATATATACATATATATATATATAAGAGCAATAATAATAGTTAATAAAAAGCATGTAAAAAATAATTTGAAAAAGAGTTAAAACCATATTTAATTTTAAAAGGACACACAAAATAAGTGGATAGTACTTAATCCGCGGAGTTTCGAAGAAATACTTTCCTTCTCATCAGAGGGCAGGATTTAGCAAAATGCGGATCGGATTTTGCTTACAAAAGAATTTGATGAAACTACAAGTAAGTCAAAGATCTTACTTGATAACAAAAAGTGGAGCAGAGGGAATATTTTATTTTACACACACACACACACACATACACACATATATATGTGTGTATGTATGTATGTATGTATGTATATATATATGCAAATTATTTTAAAAAAACTATACATTACACATTCCCGAGATGTACGAATGGTTTCATTCTGATGAGTTGTTTGGCTGAATTATTCAAACATACATCTAAAAACGGTGTAACTGTTTACATTTTTCCCGTTTATTTAATTGATTAAATTTGATAAATGTATTAAACTTGATAGATTTATTTAATTTATTAAATTTGATAAATTTATTTAATTTATTAAATTTTATAAATTTATTTAATTTATTAAATTTGATAAATTTATTTAATTTATTAAATTTTATAAATTTATTTAATTTATTAAATTTGATAAATTTACTTAATTTATTAAATTTGATAAATTTATTAAACTTGATAAATTTATTTAATTTATTAAATTTGATAAATTTATTTAATTTATTAAATTTGATAAAATATGCGTTTTATTTTTTATTACCGTATCTTTCTGTTAAGTTACATTATTGTTTCAGCTACTCGGCCGTTATTTTTTGACCGTCTGTAGTTTCCTCAGACATTTACAGAGGAAGCTACGGACGGCCAAAGAAACGGCCGAGTAGCTGAAACAATACTGTAACTTAACAGAAAGACACGGTAATAATAACGTATATATATATACATATATATGTGTGTGTGTGTGTACGCATATATAATTGTGTGTGTGTCTATATATGTCTACGTGCTTATATTTCTATTAACATGTATTAACACCTTTATTAATATCTATATTTACGTAATTGTACATGCGTGTGTAAGAGTAGTGCATATGTATGTGTACGTATGTATGTGTGTATGTACATCTGCTTCTTACTGGAGACCTTATCTCCATATATATATATATATGTATATAATTGGGCGTTAGTGTATATATATATATATATATATATATATATATACATATATATGTGTATATGTGCCTATATATTTTGTGAGTGTACATATATGTATAAGAGTTGTGTATATAGGTGTGTATGTCTACTTATGAACCCATGTATGTCTGCATTTCTTTTGTTTGTATATATATATATATATATATATATATATGCGTGTACGTATGTGTCTGTATGTGGATGCCTAGAAGTGTATATATGTATGTATATGTATATATGCAAATCTGCGCGTGTAATAAAAATAACCCATTATAAACGGCAAGGAACAAGCTGACGTGTAACGAGAACGAACATTTAAAAATTACATCTACATTAACCCTTTCCCTTTCTCTCGCTCTCCCTCTCTTTCCCTCTCGCTCTCCCTCTCTTTCCCTCTCGTTCTCCCACGCTCTCTTCCTCTCCCATCTATTTAATATACCTTGCTGAAAAAGCAAAAGCCAGTTAAAATTTAAAACCAAAATATTGAAACTTCGCTCCCCTCCTCTCCTTACCCCCTCACTTTTCTCTTTACAATCTTCTCTCCAACCCCCCTCCTTATATCAATATATCCCCACCTACCCCTACCTGGATCTTCTACCCACATACAATACAATCGAATGTATCTTTAACCTTCAAAACTGAAATATTGTCAACACCCGCCTCTCACTTTTTCTTTCTTTGTATTTTTCTTAAAAACACTTTTTTCCAATAACGAACAAACACTTTTGCGAGGTCTGACGAGGCTGTTGGGTCGTAAACATGGTCCAACATGATACATATGTAGCCAAACAGATAAAACAGTAATAAAAAATAAAACACATATACATATATATACACTAGCATTTAAGCTGTAGACTAAAAATTGACAGAGCTATTGCGTAGGGAAATGTAGACATACACACACGGACGCACAGATACATAGGGACATTCACTTATATATATATATATATATATATATATATATATATATATATATATATATATATATATACTAGCATTTAAACCCGGCCTTGCACGGGTGTTTAGAGGTGTATTTTGAGCAAAAAAAACAAAATTATGACCCCTTAAAATTTACTGTTTGTGGCTCAAATCAAGTTATTAAGTTAGATCCAAGTAACCTATATCTAAAATGTCAAGTACACTGTATACTACCTTTCGAGTATGTACACTTTAAATTGACAGAGTTATTGCGTAGGAAACTGTACACACACAGACACACAGATACACAGAGAGACACGTTCACTTTTATGATACATATATATATATATATATATATATCGTTTAATCTCTCTCTGTCCCTCTCTGTCTCTCTCTGTCTCTCTCTCTTTCTCTCTCTCTCTATATATGTGTATATATATATGTATATATATATATACTAGCAAAAGTAATCCTCGGTGACTGGGTTAAAAAACAACCTACAGAAAATGGACTCTGATTTATGAAAGTATGATAGCTTATAAAAAGGAATGGTTGTAAAGATATAGCTTCGAATTTGGGGGTATCAAAACCAAAGCAAAATATGGTGAAAGTAAAAATAAAATAGATAAACCCCAGAATTTATTGTACCATACCTGTTCACACTGAAAAACTTATCACAATATTCTGTAGATCTGTATTAAAAAAAAAAAAACCTTGTTAAACGTTGTGACATATTTCCATTCTATGGAGGTTAGGTGCGAACGAACGCCCCATAATTTTATTATACCATATTTCTTCAAACTGAAACATAATTAATAAGAAAGAGATCATAAGGACGAAGAGAAAGTATTGAGTACTATCCACGCTCACTTGATTTACCCCATCCCGGATTTTCTCTTTTGAGGGGAGCGGGATTAGGGTCATGTTAAGCACATGGTCCACACCACAAAACGAACTACAATGAATGAATTGAAAGCAACCATTGAAAGAAGATGTGTTAATATACCAATTGAACTGATTAGAAACGTTTTTGGCCAACTTCTTCCATAGACTCAAAGATGTTAAATAATTTGAAGCCTATTTTCATCGATGTGAAGATTTTTTACTATCGATTACAAATAATTATCGGACAAGAAAAAAAAGTGTTTACTATTATCAAAAGTTAGAGACAGCCGAGCATTACAAGTTTGCGGGGTTTATTTTACACAGGAAAACGTCGGAATTTACTTTCGCCGAGACTGTGAAACTACTTACAAAATTATTCAACCCGAATTTTTTAATCTTATAAGCGATAGCCATGCCTTAGTTTGCAGAAGAATGACAATGATTTCGCAATGTACGCGGTCATAGTAAATGAATATTGCCACGAATTCTAACCTGCAGACTCCAGTGCAGACAATTATAAACTTTTGCATTTGGCAATTGATTGACTTCTGGTTTAGATGCGGAAATTAGGAGGCGTGTCCTAACACAATTAGAAAATTAACCAATCCTGTCCCACCAAAAGTGAAAGGAACACTACCAGAAAATATAAATTATGAAAAAGGATTCGAGGATATCGAAGTTGGAGTCGCGCAAAGAAAAAAGTAGGAAGACAATTTAAAAATCACGTCAAAAAATAAAACACAATTACGGGGGACACATATGGATACATAGCTAGGACATAATTTAAAGAAATGATTGCTTTTTCTATGTAAGCGATGTAGTGATTTATATTGGTTTAAGAACTGCCTATTTTTTTCAAGCAAATATTTCATATATAAAAACCCAAAGGAGCTTATTGCAGGGATAAAATTAAATTCAAAGCTCGAGCTGGTTTTGCGGACAGTGAAAATAACAATGTAGGGTTATGAAAATATGTGACTATAAAGCTTCTTCAAAGGAAAAAAACAAGCTTACTCAATGTGGGTTCGGACCTTTCAATAGTAAATTTAAATACCTGGAAGAAAATGAAACAAACCCCCAATGCTAAGAACACGCAAAAGCCATTAACAGTACGCAAATTAAATTCGAAGGTAATTTTTTTGCGAACTTCCCATTGATGGGATAGATGCAAATATTTAAAGCCTATGTATAAAGGAATACCACTACTTTACTGGGCCTGAACTGGACCAATGAATTTAAATTATGGAACCAGTCATGCAATAATATTTGCAAAACCAACAAAAAATGTACAATAGATTCCCATGCCTTGAAAAACAAATGAAAGGAAACTATGTTGTTCTAGGCCATGCAAAGCTAAACAGAAGGCGTAAAATAAGAGATACCGTTGTCGAATGAACAACATTAGCTCTCCTCTAAGAGGTTCAGGTCTGGCCACAAAACAAGAAACAAATTAAGAAACAATTTAAGGCAGGGAACTCTATCGCTAGTAATAAAGTGATAACACCCTCTCCAACTAACCAAGTCGTAAATATGTGACAGCATATGATTTCATACTGACTACGGACACAAAATGTACACCGCCAGAGGTACGCTTATAATCAAATATTATTAAGGTAAAGTGATTTGGACAAGAACACATTAACTTTTATTAGATAGATAGATAGAGAGAGAGAGAGAGAGAGAGAGAGAAAGAGAGAGAGAAACAGATAGATAGATATATACAGTAAATATATGTAATAAGAATTCATATAGATAGATACATGCATACATAGATGGATAGAAATAAATAAATATATATATAGAGAGATATAAACAGATAGATAGATAGAAAGACAGATAGATAGAGAGGTAGATAGATGGATAAATAGATAGATGATTGGAATTATATAAAACAAACAGATAGATAGAGTTATGTAGATGGATAGATAGATGATTGGAATTAGATAGGTAGATAGATAGATAGATAGATAAGCTGATAGATAGCGAAACAGATTGCAAGCTAGCTAGCTAGCTAGCTTGATAGATAGATAGATAGATGATTGGGATTTGATAGATGGACGGATAGATTAATAGACAGATAGAAAGACAGATAGATAGAGAGGTAGATAGATGGATAAATAGATAGATGATTGGAATTAGATAGGTAAAGAGAGAGATTGATAGATAAATAGATAGATAAACAGATCGATAGGCTGATAGATAGAAAGACAGATGGATAGATAGATAGTTGCTTGGAATTAGAAAGATATACAGATAGATTGATAGATAAATTGATAGGTAGACAACTAGATGATTGAAATTAGAAAGATATACAGATAGAAAGATAGATAGATTAATAAATAGATAGTTAGACAGACAGATGGATTGATAGATGATTGGAATTAGATAGATAGATAGATAGATAGATAGATAGATAGATAGATATATAATAGAGATTGATAGATAGATGGAAAGATAGATGGATATATATATATATATATATATATATATATATATAAGATTGAAATTAGATAGATGGACGGGTAGATAGATAGATGGATGATTGGAATAAATTAGATAGATAGATAGATAGATAGATAGATAGATAGATAGTAGATAACTTGAATTAGATAGATATATAAATAAATGGTAAGATCTACAGATGTATCGATAGATAGATAGAAAGTAAGATAGATAGATAGATAGATAGATAGATAGACAGACAGACACACATACATATACATATACATATATCTATCTATCCACCCAATTCCAATAATCTATCTATCTATCAATCTATCAACCATTCCAAAAGCCTGACGAATCCTAGCGTGGATGAAATGCGGAATATTATGTGTTGCTTAATTGCACTATATGTTTTTATAATTTACAACCTAGCTCTACCAATGTATTGAGCACTGTGGAAGTAAATACGTAAGTTTACGCATAAAATAATACTTTCGTATATTAATTACTGCGATTAAATGAATTAGTCATAGATAGATATATAGAAAGATAGAATGTGATATATAGACAGATAGATAGGTACATCGATAGATAGATCCACAGAAAGATGATTGAACTGTGAAAATATACAGATAGATAGATAAACAGATAAATAGGTACATGGTTGAAATTGGATAGATAGATGGATAGATTATTGGAATTAGATCGATAGACATATATATACATATATATTATAGATGGATAGATAGATAGATAGATATATAGATAGATAGATACATACATACATACATACATGTATACATAGATGGATAGATGGATAGATAGATAGATGAATAGATAGATGGTTAGATGGATAGATAGATAGATGGATAGACAGATATATAGATAGATGGATAGATGAATAGATAGATAGATATATAGATGAAAAATTAATAACATATACATAAAAAATGAATAACATCAACATAAAAAATTAATAACATCTACATAAAAAAATTAATAACATCTACATAAAAATAAAAACATCTACATAAAAAAATTAATAACATCTACATAAAAAATAATAACATCTACATAAAAAAATGAATAACATCTACATAAAAAAATTAATAAAATCTACATAAAAAAATTAATAACATCTACATACAAAAAAATTAATAACATTTACATAAAAAAATAATAACATCTACAAACAAAATTAATAACATCTACATAAAAAAATTAATAACATCTACATAAAAAAATTAATAACATCTACATAAAAAAATTAATAACATATACATAAAAAATGAATAACATCTACAAAAAAATTAATAACATATACATAAAATAATTAATAACATCTACATAAAAAACAATAATAACATATACATAAAAAAATTAATAACATCTACATAAAAAAATTAATAACATCGACATAAAAAATTAATAAAATCTACATAAAAATTAACAACATATACATAAAAAAATTAATAACATCTACATAAAATTAAAAAAATCTACATAAAAAAATTAATAACATCTACATAAAATAATTAATAACATATACATAAAAAATAATGACATCTACATAAAAAATTAATAACATCTACACAACAAATTAATAACATCTACATAAAAAAATGAATAACATCTACAAAAAAAAATTAATAACATCTACATAAAAATTAATAACATCTACATAAAAAAATTAATAACATCTACATAAAAAAAATTAATAACATCTACAAAAAAAAATTAATAACATCTACATAAAACCAAAGTAATAACATATACACAAAAAATAATGACATCTACATAAAAAAATTAATAACATCTACATAAAACATTAATAACATCTACATAAAAAAAAATAACATCTAAATAAAAAAATTAATAACATCTACATAAAAAATAATGACATCTACATACAAAAATTAATAACATATACATAAAAAATTAATAACATCTACATAAAAACATTAATAACATCTACATAAAAAAATTAATAACATCTACATAAAAAATGAATAACATCTACATAAAAAATTAATAACATCTACATAAAAAAATTAATAACATATACATAAAAAAATTAATAACATCCACCTAAAAAAATGAATAACATCGACCTAAAAAATTAATAACATATACATAAAAAAATTAATAACATCTACATAAAAAATTAATAACACCTACATGAAAAATTAAAAACATATACATAAAAAAATTAATAACATATACATAAAAAAGGAATAACATCTACATAAAAAAGTTAATAAAATCTACATAAAAAAATTAATAACATGTACGTAAAAAAATAAATAAAATCTACATAAAAAATGAATAACATCTACAGAAAAAAATAATAACATATACATAAAAAAATTAATAACATCTACATAAAAAAATTAATAACATCTACATAAAAAAAATTAATAACATATACATAAAAAAATTAATAACATCTACATAAAAACTTAATAACATCTACATAACAAATGAATAACATCTACATAAAAAAATTAATAACATCTACATAAAAAATGAATAACATCTACATAAAAAAATTAATAACATCTACATAAAAAATTAATAACATTTACATAAAAAAATTAATAACATCTACATAAAAAAATTAATAACATATACATAAAAAATGAATAACATCTACAAAAAAAATTAATAACATCTACATAAAAAAATGAATAACATCTACCTAAAAAATTAATAACATATACATAAAAAAATTAATAACATCTACATAAAAAATCATTAACACCTACATGAAAAATTAATAACATATACATAAAAAAATTAATAACATCGACATAAAAATTAATAACATCTACATAAAAAAATATATAACATCTACATATAAAAAAATAATAACATATACAAAAAAATAATGACATCTACATAAAAAAATTAATAACATCTACATAAAAAATTAATAACATAAACATAAAAAAATTAATAACATATACATAAAAAATTAATAACATCTACATAAAAAAATTAATAACATATACATAAAAAAATTAATAACATCTACATAAAAAAATTAATAACATCTAAATAAACAAATAATAACATCTACATAAAAAATTAATAACATATACATAAAAAATTAATAACATCTACATAAAAAAATTAATAACATCTACATAAAAAATGAATAACATCTACATAAAAAATGAATAACATCTACATATAAAAATTAATAACATATACACAAAAAATTAATAACATCTACATAAAAAAATTAATAACATATACATAAAAAATTAATAACATATACATAAAACCAAAGTAATAACATATACACAAAAAATAATGACATCTACATAAAAAAATTAATAACATCTACATAAAACATTAATAACATCTACATAAAAAAAAATAACATCTACATAAAAAAATTAATAACATCTACATAAAAAATAATGACATCTACATACAAAAATTATAACATATACATAAAAAATTAATAACATCTACATAAAAAAATTAATAACATCTACATAAAAAAATTAATAACATCTACATAAAAAATGAATAACATCTACATAAAAAATTAATAACATCTACATAAAAAAATTAATAACATATACATAAATAAATTAATAACATCCACCTAAAAAAAGGAATAACATCGACCTAAAAAATTAATAACATATACATAAAAAAATTAATAACATCTACATAAAAAATTAATAACACCTACATGAAAAATTAATAACATATACATAAAAAAATTAATAACATATACATAAAAAAGGAATAACATCTACATAAAAAAGTTAATAAAATCTACATAAAAAAATTAATAACATGTACGTAAAAAAATAAATAAAATCTACATAAAAAATGAATAACATCTACAGAAAAAAATAATAACATATACATAAAAAAATTAATAACATCTACATAAAAAAATTAATAACATCTACATAAAAAAATTAATAACATATACATAAAAAATTAATAACATCAACATAAAAACATTAATAACATATACATAAAAAATTAATAACATCTACATAAAAAAATTATTAACATCTACATAAAAAATAATGACATCTACATAAAAAAAATTAATAACATCTACATAAAAAAATTAATAACATCTACATAAAAACAATTATTAACATCTACATAAAAAAAGAATAACATATACATAAAAAATGAACAACATCTACATAAAAAATGAATAACATCTACATAAAAAATGAATAACATATACATAAAAAATGAATAACATATACATAAAAAATGAATAACATATACATAAAAAATGAATAACATATACATAAAAAATTAATAACATATACACAAAAAATTAATAACATCTACATAAAAAAATTAATAACATCTACATAAAAAAATTAATAACATCTACATAAAAAATTCATAACATCTACATAAAAAAATCTATAACATATACATAAAAAGTTAATAACATCTACATAAAAACATTAATAACATCTACATAAAAAAATTAATAACATCTACATAAAAAAATTAAAAACATATACATAAAAAATGAATAACATCTACATATAAAAATGAATAACATCTACATAAAAAAATTAATAACATCTACATAAAAAATAATAACATCTACATAAAAAAATTAATAACATATACATAAAAAAATAATAACATCTGCATAAAAAAATTAATAACATATACATAAAAAAATGAATAACATCTACATAAAAATTATTACATCTACATAAAAAAATTAATAACATCTACAAAAAAAAAATTAATAACATCTACATAAAAAAATAATAACATCTACATAAACAAATTAATAACATCTACATAAAAAAATAATAACATCTACATAAAAAAATTAATAACATCTACATAAAAAAATTAATAACATCTACATAAAAAAAATGACATCTACATAAAAAAATTAATAACAACTACACAAAAAATTAATAACATCTACATCAAAATAATGACATCTACATAAAAAATTAATAACATCTACATAAAAATAATGACATCTACATAAAAAAATTAATAACATCTACATAAAAAATAATAACATCTACATAAAACATTAATAACATCTACATAAAAAAATAATTACATCTACATAAAAAAATTAATAACATCTACATAAAAAAATTAATAACATCTACATAAAAAATAATGACATCTACATAAAATAAATTATTTACATCTACATAAAAAAAAATTAATAACATATACATAAAAAAAATAATAACATCTACATGAAAAAATTAATAACATCTACATAAAAAAATTAATAACATATACATAAAAAATGAATAACATCTACATAAAAAATAATAACATCTACATAAAAAAATAATAACACCTACATAAAAAAATTAATAACATATACATAAAAATTATGACATCTACATAAAAAAATTAATAACATCTACATAAAAAATTAATAACATCTACATAAAAAAAATTAATAATATCTACATAAAAATTAATAACATCTACATAAAAAATTAATAACATATACATACAAAATAATAACATCTACATGAAAAAATTAATAACCTGTACGTAAAAAAAATAAATAAAATCTACATAAAAAATGAATGACATCTACATAAACAATTAATAACATCTACATAAAAAAAATAATAACATATACATAAATATTAATAACATCTACATAAAAAAATTAATAACATCTACATAAAAAAATTAATAACATCTACATAAAAAAATTTATAACATATACATAAAAAATAAATAACATCAACATAAAAAAATTAATAACATATACATAAAAAATTAATAACATCTACATAAAAAAATTAATAACATCTACATAAAAAATGAATAACATCTACATAAAAAAATTAATAACATCTACATAAAAAAATTAATAACATCTACATAAAAAATTTAATAACATCTACATAAAAAATTAATAACATCTACATAAAAAATAATAACATCTACATAAAAAAATTAATAACATCTACATAAAAACAATTAATAACATCTACATAAAAAATGAATAACATATACATAAAAAATGAACAACATCTACATAAAAAATGAATAACATCTACATAAAAAATTAATAACATATACATAAAAAATGAATAACATATACATAAAAAATGAATAACATATACATAAAAAAATGAATAACATATACATAAAAAATGAATAACATATACATAAAAAATGAATAACATATACATAAAAAATGAATAACATCTACATAAAAAAATTAATAACATCTACATAAAAAAATTAATAACATCTACATAAAAAATGAATAACATCTACATAAAAAAAATCTATAACATATACATAAAAAATTAATAACATCTACATAAAAAAAATAATAACATCTACATAAAAAAATTAATAACATCTACATAAAAAAATTAATAACATATACATAAAAAAATTAATAACATATACATAAAAAATAATGACATCTACATAAAAAAATTAATAACAAAACCTACATGAAAAATTAAAAACATATACATAAAAAAATTAATAACATATACATAAAAAAGGAATAACATCTACATAAAAAAGTTAATAAAATCTACATAAAAAAATTAATAACATGTACGTAAAAAAATAAATAAAATCTACATAAAAAATGAATAACATCTACAGAAAAAAATAATAACATATACATAAAAAAATTAATAACATCTACATAAAAAAATTAATAACATCTACATAAAAAAAATTAATAACATATACATAAAAAAATTAATAACATCTACATAAAAACTTAATAACATCTACATAACAAATGAATAACATCTACATAAAAAAATTAATAACATCTACATAAAAAATGAATAACATCTACATAAAAAAATTAATAACATCTACATAAAAAATTAATAACATTTACATAAAAAAATTAATAACATCTACATAAAAAAATTAATAACATATACATAAAAAATGAATAACATCTACAAAAAAAATTAATAACATCTACATAAAAAAATGAATAACATCTACCTAAAAAATTAATAACATATACATAAAAAAATTAATAACATCTACATAAAAAATCATTAACACCTACATGAAAAATTAATAACATATACATAAAAAAATTAATAACATCGACATAAAAATTAATAACATCTACATAAAAAAATATATAACATCTACATATAAAAAAATTAATAACATATACAAAAAAATAATGACATCTACATAAAAAAATTAATAACATCTACATAAAAAATTAATAACATAAACATAAAAAAATTAATAACATATACATAAAAAATTAATAACATCTACATAAAAAAATTAATAACATATACATAAAAAAATTAATAACATCTACATAAAAAAATTAATAACATCTAAATAAACAAATAATAACATCTACATAAAAAATTAATAACATATACATAAAAAATTAATAACATCTACATAAAAAAATTAATAACATCTACATAAAAAATGAATAACATCTACATAAAAAATGAATAACATCTACATATAAAAATTAATAACATATACACAAAAAATTAATAACATCTACATAAAAAAATTAATAACATATACATAAAAAATTAATAACATATACATAAAACCAAAGTAATAACATATACACAAAAAATAATGACATCTACATAAAAAAATTAATAACATCTACATAAAACATTAATAACATCTACATAAAAAAAAATAACATCTACATAAAAAAATTAATAACATCTACATAAAAAATAATGACATCTACATACAAAAATTAATAACATATACATAAAAAATTAATAACATCTACATAAAAAAATTAATAACATCTACATAAAAAAATTAATAACATCTACATAAAAAATGAATAACATCTACATAAAAAATTAATAACATCTACATAAAAAAATTAATAACATATACATAAATAAATTAATAACATCCACCTAAAAAAAGGAATAACATCGACCTAAAAAATTAATAACATATACATAAAAAAATTAATAACATCTACATAAAAAATTAATAACACCTACATGAAAAATTAATAACATATACATAAAAAAATTAATAACATATACATAAAAAAGGAATAACATCTACATAAAAAAGTTAATAAAATCTACATAAAAAAATTAATAACATGTACGTAAAAAAATAAATAAAATCTACATAAAAAATGAATAACATCTACAGAAAAAAATAATAACATATACATAAAAAAATTAATAACATCTACATAAAAAAATTAATAACATCTACATAAAAAAATTAATAACATATACATAAAAAATTAATAACATCAACATAAAAACATTAATAACATATACATAAAAAATTAATAACATCTACATAAAAAAATTATTAACATCTACATAAAAAATAATGACATCTACATAAAAAAAATTAATAACATCTACATAAAAAAATTAATAACATCTACATAAAAACAATTATTAACATCTACATAAAAAAAGAATAACATATACATAAAAAATGAACAACATCTACATAAAAAATGAATAACATCTACATAAAAAATGAATAACATATACATAAAAAATGAATAACATATGCATAAAAAATGAATAACATATACATAAAAAATGAATAACATATACATAAAAAATGAATAACATATACATAAAAAATGAATAACATCTACATAAAAAAATTAATAACATCTACATAAAAAAATTAATAACATCTACATAAAAAATTAATAACATATACATAAAAAAAAATCTATAACATATACATAAAAAATTAATAACATCTACATAAAAAAAATTAATAACATCTACATAAAAAATTAATAACATCTACATAAAAAAATTAATAACATATACATAAAAAATGAATAACATCTACATATAAAAATGAATAACATCTACATAAAAAAATTAATAACATCTACATAAAAAATAATAACATCTACATAAAAAAATTAATAACATATACATAAAAAATTAATAACATCTGCATAAAAAAATTAATAACATATACATAAAAAAATGAATAACATCTACATAAAAAAAATTAATAACATCTACATAAAAAAATTAATAGCATCTACATAAAAAAATTAATAACATCTACATAAAAAAATTAATAACATCTACATAAAAAAATTAATAACATATACATAAAAAAATTAATAACATCTACATAAAAAAAGTAATAACATCTACATAAAAATAATGACATCTACATAAAAAAATTAATAACATCTACACAAAAAAATTAATAACATCTACATAAAAAATAATGACATCTACATAAAAAAATTATTAACATCTACATAAAGAAAAATAATAACATCTACATAAAAATTATTACATCTTCATAAAAAAATTAATAACATCTACAAAAAAAAAATTAATAACATCTACATAAAAAAATAATAACATCTACATAAACAAATTAATAACATCTACATAAAAAAATAATAACATCTACATAAAAAATTAATAACATCTACATAAAAAAATTAATAACATCTACATAAAAAATAATGACATCTACATAAAAAAATTAATAACATCTACATAAAAAATTAATAACATCTACATCAAAATAATGACATCTACATAAAAAATTAATAACATCTACATAAAAATAATGACATCTACATAAAAAAATTAATAACATCTACATAAAAAATAATAACATCTACATAAAACATTAATAACATCTACATAAAAAAATAATTACATCTACATAAAAAAATTAATAACATCTACATAAAAAAATTAATAACATCTACATAAAAAATAATGACATCTACATAAAAAAAATTATTTACATCTACATAAAAAAAAAATTAATAACATCTACATAAAAAAAATAATAACATCTACATGAAAAAATTAATAACATCTACATAAAAAAATTAATAACATCTACATAAAAAAATAATAACATCTACATAAAAAATAATAACATCTACATAAAAAAATAATAACACCTACATAAAAAAATTAATAACATATACATAAAAATTATGACATCTACATAAAAAAATTAATAACATCTACATAAAAAATTAATAACATCTACATAAAAAAAATTAATAATATCTACATAAAAATTAATAACATCTACATAAAAAATTAATAACATATACATAAAAAATAATAACATCTACATGAAAAAATTAATAACATCTACATAAAAAAATAATAACATCTACATAAAAAATTAATAACATCTACATAAAAAAATTAATAACATCTACATAAAAAATAATAACATCTACATAAAAAAATTAATAACATCTACATAAAAAATAATAACATCTACATAAAAAATTAATAACATCTACATAAAAAATAATAAGATCTACATAAAAAGAATTAATAATATCTACATAAAAAAATTCATAACATCTACATAAAAAAATTAATAATATCTACATAAAAAATTAATAACATCTACATAAAAAAATTAATAACATCTACATAAAAAAATTAATAACATCTACATAAAAAAATTAATAATATCTACATAAAAAATTAATAACATCTACATAAAAAATAATAACATCTACATAAAAAGAATTAATAATATCTACATAAAAAAATTAATAACATCTTCATAAAAAAATTAATAATATCTACATAAAAAATTAATAACATCTACATAAAAAAAAATTAATAACATGTACATAAAAAAATTAATAACATCTACATAATAAAAAATTAATAACATCTACATAAAAAAATTAATAACATCTACATAAAAAAAAATTAATAACATCTACAAAATCGCGACATCCAGCAGTCCCGCGAGATGGAACACATTTAGGCTTCTTTCTATCGGGTCCAATTTCGAATCTTGTTAGATTCAGTAACTCTGATGAGTCGTAGAAGAAGAAACACGTGGCAGTGGATTATTATATTTTAAAAACAATATATATGCCGCTCCCTATTTTGGGGTACCAATTTAGTAAAAGGGAACATTATTTCCAACTCGCATTTAGGTAAAAATGCACTTACGTATAAATAATTGGAGTCATTCAAAAAAAAAATTATCGCGAGAAAATAACAAATAAACACACACACACACACACATATATATATATATATATATATATATATATATATATATATATATATATATATATATACAATAGAATATGCATCAAGTGCGCTTGGAAGCTAAATGTGGCTCTTACAAACATACTTTTTCTCCAAATTTACAACATGGCAAGGAAGAAGAAAAGGAAAAAAAAAAAGAATCAACACACTGAAGACGGAGTATACCTCTGAAATATATTTGTGATAAATTTCAAACAAGTAAAATATTTGTTTATTTTCCTAATATTACGTTGTGATTTGGCTTTCAAGCGCACTTGATGCGTATTCTACTTTATTCAAATTAAAACAATGTTTCTATATGAATTCTCATTCTTTGACGATATATATATATATATATATATATATATATATATATATATATATATATATATATATAATAGCATGCAGCCTGGAATTGCCCGACGTTGCCCGGCGTTGCGCGGTCGTAAAACACACATAAATATTATATTACTTCTAATACAGACACTGCGACGTGTGCATTCCAAAGGGTTTGTTTCGTGTAAGTAAAACCAAATTAACGGAGCCGAGATCGAAACCAATACATAAATAGTGTGAGTCCAGTACGATAACGTTTAGACCAACTTGACACATCTTTTCAAAGTGATTCCAAACTTTATTCTTATTATAAAGACGCTGTAAGACTTCACGGCCGCACACGCTCATTCGTGGAGTAGTTATAAACAGATGCAAATCTGATCACCACATGTACTATTTTTGTAAATGTTTACCCCGTACTCAACTTGTTCTGGATAAACAGTGATAATAAATTTATCCCATGTCCTATTATCCTATATACTAATTTGCAAGTCTGTGGATCAAAAATTCATTGAGTATATAGGTTAAGAAATGTTCTCACACAGACGCATTTATACTTTTTTAGATGTATAGATAATGGAGAGAGATAATAACCTTTATCCCTGAGTGGCTTCCGGGCCTTGATAAGTGCTGACCACCGTGTAAAAAAAGAGAGATAAGTTTATGTTGGCATATAATGAGAAAGTGTAAAAATATGCATATGTTTACATAACAGTTAAATTAGAATTTGTTTCAAATCAGAAGATGGTTACGCTTGTTTGTTTGTTATTTTAGTTAAACGGCAATTTATTTTCATAAATTAAATTATTCAAACTTCTCGATTGCAAATTTTCTATCAACCTTTCAAACTCGGTAATTGCCTTCACTGCTGACCTACCGCTGTTTTATCGCTAAGCAATTAATTTCTAAAACGTAGCGCGTAAGCGATTAATTAAAAAAAAAAATTAACGCATAATTCATATTTCAGATTAGTTTTGACAAATACTACTTTAACGTATTAATTATACGTGCATATTTTACCAAAGTATTTAATAGTAGTGCGTATCATTTTTCGAGATTTAAACAAGATAATTCTTACTAGCAAAGACATTTGCAATTTTTCAATACGTATTAGAATATTGTAATAGCACATTTGATTACTGATTATTATATATTGTTGTCCTAGGTGCTTGTAATAAGATTTATGACCTATTTCGTATAGGCACTTTTTATAGATCGAATACATGTGATACTATAAAGTCGACCTGAGGTCGACCTGAGGTCAACTTGGGGTCGACTTGGGTCACTAACGGCTGAGAGGGAGGGGCAATAGAAAAAGGAATAGGAAGTGTCTTACAATACACAAAGAGATGGAAAGTAACACAAAATGAAGCTGTTGGTATATATTCTTTTTTTACATGGAAGTCACCACTTATCAATACCCGGAAGCCACTCGGGGATAAGGATTATTGCTTGTACAGTAATCAATGGGATAGTATCGTAGTACTCCTTAGTATTGGGCATTTGATAAATTGTCTTACTTAAGGTTGCGGTTCACCAGGAATGTGTTTATATTCGATTTGAAGGCATCCAAGTTGTAGTCAGGTGTGAAAGAGGCAGACGGAAGAGAGTTAACCTGGCGTGCACTTCTAAGAAAAAAAAGTTTTGTTCATGGAATCTAAGTTTTGGCTTTGCACAGTTAAAGAGTGGGGAAAATTTTTGACATTGGTTTCAGCTAGGCGGGTGTTTTCGTGAAGAATTGGCGAGGGGGAACCAGAGATTAGAGCTCAGACGAGCACTTGCCATGGAAGTAGCAATAAAACAAAGACAGGCTCGCAACGTCTCTTCTGTGGGAGATAGGTTGCAGGGAAAAGAAAACGGCATACCCCACTAAGCCACGAAGTCTAGTTTGTACTCTGTCAAGACAGGATAGGCTGTTTTTAGCAGCTCCTATCCAGATGTGGCAGCATTACTACAGCCTTGGGCGTACTTGGTTTTTATATAGATAGAGAGCTGCATCAGTAGTGAGATATATTTTGGAGCGGTATAAGGATCATACCATTTTTCCAGCGAACCCGGCAACAGACTTGATGTACGTGTTACATTTCAGTTCAGGGGTAAAGGTCAATCCCAGATCAAGCTTAATGTCAAGCTTATCAAAAAATGTAGATTTTAGATCAGGCCTTTTTTATTTGGGAGTGCCAATTGAAACCTACAGAACAAATAAAACAGGGAAGGACAGCTTCCGGTAGCCGGTGTGGGGGCACTTCCAATACCGACACAGAGAAGCCAGTTGAAAACTAGATACCGTTTGCGGCGGATGGGAATTGATACCGACAACAGTTGGACAATTTTAGAGTTGACTACCAAACATAATAGAGATGAATTGCGATTAACAGACGAATGTAACATCGATAGAACGGAGAAATGACACACACACACATACACACACACACACACACACAACAAGTTCAACTGTCAAATATACGTAAAACGTTGGCGTTTGCGTAGTTCGTGTTTGTTTTATTTTAATACTAGCGAGGGGTACCCGGCATTGCCAGGGTGTTTGGAGGTGTGTGTGAAAACTCCGGGGGTGGGGGGGGGGTTAAAAATGTTTTGGTAGGTAAGTATGAGGATCGAACCCAAACCGTTTAGGCAAAGTTGTAAAGTGTGAACAAAAAACGGTCGACGTTAACCATTGACCCACCGCGAGATGTTAACGGAGAATTTATTTAATTACTTGGAGTTGGCAGGTGATTGATTTAATGAGGTAATGAGGTCAAGTTTGACTGCGGGATAGTATTTCATTTACTGCTGAACGCTTCCCCCCCCCCAAGATGTTATAGGAAAAAGACTAACCCACATGTGGCGAGCGACAAATGTTGAATATTTATCTTCCCGAAATCGAGCAAATTAAATAGACAGGTGAGCTTCGTTGTTAACTGTGAGATATTACGATTTATATGTGATATAAAAAGTTTTAAAAAGTTGTGAAACGACCGACAGCTTCTCTGAAAAAAGCCTTTTGTAGACGTATAGAAAAAGCGAACATACATACAAACATACATACATTTTCGCTTTTATATTTATATATTTCTACTTTGTGAAACCACGTGTGTTCCCACCGAAAGTAGTCAGCAAGAAAATGAATCCACGACACACGACGTTGGGAGTCAGCGATCTGTCGGGGGCCACACATGTGTGGGCACATACACATGAAACACTAGTTTCCTTCAAAGCAATCTCCTCCAGTTGTAATGCAAATTGTATTGTTCAAACAACTTTTTGAAGACCCTATGGGAGTCCTTTTCTGTGAGTATGTCAATTACTCTCGCCACAACCTCTTTCATCTCCTAAATTTTCTCATAACCTTAACCCTTATCCAAACTCGATAGTCTCTAAGTTTTTCCTTGAGCTTAAGGAATAAGCACATATCACAGAAGGCGACGTTGGAACTATAGGGGGGTTATGAATTGTCTTGATGCCAATCTGGTTGAATGTTTGTGACAAAATTGGAATTGTGAACTATTGCATTGTCCTGGTGAATGTCTCCACTCTCCACATTTTAAAAATCCTGGCATCCTCTGGCGTTATCTTCTACTGAACGACTTTAAAGCCCTAACATAGTAATCATTGCTGACTGCCTGTCCAGTGGAAACAGTCAATGCAGAGCATGCCTATGCTGTCACAAAAGGCGCCATCATAAGTTTCTGGATGGAATTTCTCTGTCTGGGTCAGGGAGAGCGGCATTCTACCACTGGAAACTATGTCTCTTTGCCTTAGCAGTAGATATAGCTTGCATTACAGGTCACAAACCCACGATGAACTGCGGATCTGATTTGATTAGTTCGATCATCTCAATGCTGCCAGGAGACCGTTATACTTTTTGATCTTCTCTCCGCACCCTTGGGGCAAGCTTCACTCAAATCGCCCGTGTCTAATTGTGTGTAAGCCGCGATACTGACATGAAACTGTGCACTAATTGTCTCTATAGACATGAAGGTCCTTATCCAATAAACTCTGATGTTCTGACTTCTTTACTCCTCTCAAAATTGTCTGATCCCTCGCAGACTCCCTGTCTTCAGTGAATCTCTTATCCCACACAAAAACTAACGCTGTCTTCACGTAAGTTTGTATAAAAACAGCATGAAGCATTCAATATGTTTCTGTAACATTTTTTCCAAATTTTAACATAATCTTATTAAATAACGTGTTTCTTAAGTGACCTCACGTCCATATTGTGTCTGTAAATTCACTACCTGCAACAATCAGGCTTTAGTAGGGTGTATTCCAATCCTTGCTGTAGTTGTTCAGTTGAACCTGAAATCATGCAAACAAGTCAGTCATCTCGGAAGATACACAGCATTAACATACTGGATTTTCAATTTAAACTCATGTACAAAACATCTAGAAACTCATTGAAAGAAGCACGTACGTTTTATAAGTTCTTATCGGTAAAACGAAATGTTTCATCTTTCTTTCTCATTTTTTTTTCTGGGTTTTTTTATTGAGTTTCGTCTTTTGTTATTGTTTTGTTTTCATTATAAACATTATGAAAATATCCCAAAATTCTGGAACGTGTTCTGACAAATGATAGTACTTTTGCCGCTTCCATGTAAATGCCAACGACTAACCAGACATGCATAAAACTCCAAGCTACACTAAAGGAGTCTTTGGATGTCAGATTCTCTTCTCCGGTGAGAGTCTCGTTCCTCGAACTTTCAAATTACCTCGTCGTCACCTGCTTACTTGCCTTTTCAGAATGCAAAAGTTCAAGTGTAATGTGAACAGACATCTCACTATTGAAATATAAACATAGTATGTCTGTAAATATTGTCATAAATAATTGCAGTTTGCATCCAATGTGCAAGATGCTATACTTGCGTTGAATAGAAATATATATATATATACATATATATATATATATATATATACACATCTATATGTATATATATAAGAGCAAATAGTTAATAAACATATTAAAACACTTTGTAAAAGAGCTAAAAACATATTTAATTTCAAAAAGGAAACACTAAATAAGTGGATAGTCCTTAATCCGCGAAGTTTCAAAGTTATACTTTCCTCCTCATCAAAGTGTAGGTTTTAGTAAAATGCGGGGTCGAATATTGCTTGCAAAAGTATTTGATGAAACTACAAGTCATAGATCTTACTTGGTAACAAATAGTAAAGAAGGGGGAATATGGTGAAGAAAAAGATGATTTCATGTAAATGCATAGTCTGGTGCAGGGTAATGTATCCAATAACGGTAAAATCGAAAAATCCAAATCCCCAAAAGTTGTATATATATATATATATATATATATATATATATATATATATATATATATATATATATATATATATACTAGCATTCAGGCCGGCTTTGGTCGGGTCCTATTTACTGTTGATATTCATAACTTTATGTGCATATATATATATATATATATATATATACATATATATATTTAAAAGATTACTCAAGTCCAGGAAACCTGAATCTTTGATTTCAAGTGATTAGTCCCAAAATTGGCGGAGCAGTTTGATGGAGTCTGCAAGGATGAACCTTTCCAACTTTGACCTCTTCGCCGCAAAAGTTTCGCCTAAAAACTTATTAAAAAGCTTGCTCCATATCTGAATACTCTTTTTGTAAAATTTTAAATAGCTGAATAGTTTGCTAGAGACTGCAAAGGTCAAATCTTTTGAAGTTTGACGCCTGGATGACCAAAATTTCTGCACAACACGGACTAAAAGTCTAGTCGTATGTATGAATACACCTTATGAAAATTTCTACTGTTTAGACCAAAAATTGGCTGGGTAATTTTTAGAGACCGCAAAGGTCAATATTTTTTAAGTTTGACCCCAACTTTGACCCCTTACTTTTATTGTTTTAGGCTCAAACTAAATGAAAAAGTTCGATTCATGTACACGTAACCTACATCTAAAATTTCAAGTGTTTAGGCGCTAGATTGGTAGAGGAGTTTGCTAGAGTTTTCAAAGATAAAATCGTTTAACTTTTACCCTACGACCGCCAAATCTCTGGCCGAAAATTGATGAAAAACATTTGTCCAAATCTCAATACCTCTTATGTCACATCTGGAGTCTGTAGAAAATTGACAGAGTAGTTTGGTAGGGAAATGTACACACACATACACAGATAATTTCACTCATATATATATATATATATATATGTGTGTGTGTGTGTGTGTGTGCGTGTATGTAAAAATGGGGTTAAAATGACTTTTTAATAAAGTAAATCTATTACGATAGAAAAACACGAGTTTGAGAGGAGAAATTAATATGTTAAATTCCAAAAAAAAAATGAATAACAGTTTCATAGAACTTAATTATATGATCAGATAAATGAGGAAGTACGATTATAAAATCATGAGAGAAATATTTTAGGCCAAGGCATTCCGATGCTAGATTCTTTTCCTCGGATCAGAAAAAAAAAACTGAACTTTACAAAATATAAATTAATGCTAGATTAAAGAAATTTTGTTTAGAAATGAAAAATGTCCATGTTTACAAAATAAAAAAAAAAAAAAAAATAAAAAATGAATTAATCTATAAAGAAGTATGTAAGCGTATGCTTACATGCGAATACCTAAAACGAAAAAAAATGGATATGAGTAAATAGTAGTATGTGATTTCCGGACTCTCTTGAGGTGAGAGAAGGCTTCTAAAGCCAAGCCTGTGTCTCTGACGTGGCATGATGTGGCCCTCACTGGAAATCACATCACCGTGACCGGAAACATTTTCATCACGCCGGTCACGTCACGGTTATCCAGATTTGCATTTTGAAGGTGCTGGCCATGGTCCTGTTGTAATAACTTGGATCGATAGATAGTATGAGTTGTACAACGGCGCATCTTCAATCTCGCTCGGTAAAGATTGTGTTACTTTCAGACATTACAAAAGGCTTTTATCAATCTTGAGATTTGTACACAACCTGCCAACTAGTCGATAGTCTACAACTAAACAAGGGAAACCAGTTTCATCAAACTGTAATAGAATCATGTAGTAGTTCCACTGTGTATATAGATGTGTGTGCGTTTTCCTGCACGCGTGCGTGTGTGTGTGTGTGTGTGTGTGTGTGTGTGTGTGTGTGTGTGTGTGTGTGTGTGTGGTATATTATTATATTTAATGATAGTTATGGAAACATAAACATAGGATCCATTAACAATTAACACGTTTCTGAATTTTTGAGATGAGGATTGGTTATTCGTATACACCACACTACAATTCTCATCTGGAGTGTGATTTTCAAAACGTTTCGGTCGATGTAACTGCCGACCTTCTTGTTGAAATAGGGAATGTGTCTGTCAAACTCCGGAATTTAAGCGATATTTCGTACGAAACGCATCATTTACTTCACGGGGTAGCATGCCCTTGTTTCCTCAGCTCTAACTGGGAAAAGGTTCCAGGTAATTCGCAATTGTATTTTTCGGTCGCCTACACTGAGAATTGAACTTTTAACCTTGATTTTTCCAAGTTTTACTAACAACTGAGCCACGAGTTCTTATAGACAAATTCCCGAATTCAACCGAAAAATTAGAGTTAAACAAAACACACATGAAGAAGGTCGGACATTACATCGACCGAAACGTTGTGGAAATGAATATTAGGATGAAAACAGTAGTCTGATGGCTCAAAATAATACGAAGAACCAATCCTCAGCTAAAAAAAAATAAACGTCATGATTTAATACTATTTAAGATGAACAATATAATGCAAAGCAGATGTATATTTTTTTTTTTTTTTTTACACAGTGATCACCACTTATCAAGGCCCGGAAGCCACTCAGGGATAAGGGTTATTGCAAGTACAGTACGTTAGTGTGGAGATTTGCTGAAGTGTTTACTTAAGGGGGCGGTTCATTAGGCATTTGTTAACATTGGACTTGAACATATCCAAGTTGTAGTCCGGAGGGAAGCAGGCAGACGGAACAGAGTTCCACAGGCGTGCAGTTCTAAGAAAGAAGCTTTGTTCATGGAATCCGCGTTTTGATTTAGGCACAGATATAGAGTGGGGGAAATTTTTCACAGTGGATTCAGCTAGACGGGTGTTTTTCGGTAAAGATTGGGGAGGGGGGGACCAGAGATTGGAATTCAGACGAGCACCTGCCATGGAAATAACGCTAAAACAAGGATAGGCTCGCAACGTCTCTTCTGTGGGAGAGAGGTTGCAGAGTAGAGAAAAGGGCATCCCCCACTAAGCCACGAAGTCTATTTTGTACTCTGTCAAGGCAGGATAGGCTGTTTTTAGCAGCTCCCGCCCAGATATGGCAACAGTACTCCATCCTTGGACGTACTTGGCTTTTATATAGATAGAGAATTGCATCAGTAGTGAGATATCTTCTGGAGCGGTAGAACGGTGTTATATATGGATTTAAAAAATGAATCTGATTCTTATGGTTTATCATACACGAATTAATGGGCTTCTGTTCATCTCTACTGCACACATACAATTAATGTGCACTGGATAAATTGAGAAACATTCCGTGTTAATTAATGTGCACTCAATAAATTGAGCGAAATATATAAATCTATTATATGAAACAGCATTGAATTTGCTTTCAAAAGAGCGATAAATTAGTTCTACCTGACAATAAATGCTGAAAACTTTCCCAATTGACTTAAGAAATAAGTTTCTTTTCCACATTTAACTTATAATCTTTTCTGAAAAAAAATGTCCAATTAAAATATTCCAATTAGTAACCTCAGGTGTAGATAGTGTTTCTCTTTATTTATATAAGATTAACGGGAACCAATAAAACGCCATGGTTGAATACTCTTGAAGATGAACAAATCAGATGTGTATAAAATTTTTAAAAAATGGATTAGATTCTGACAGTTTATAATACAATAAGCAAGGCTGTTATAAATAGCTTAATAACACTTGTGTGTGTATCTATCTATCTATCTATCTATCTATCTATTGTAATATAAATCTTAAATCGTCTTGCTTCGGCGTTGCAACTGTCTATCTGGTTTTGATTTACGATGCGCATGCGCAAATAAATAAACTCAATGTAATAAAAGTGTTTTTTTTTTTTTAAATCAACAATTTACGGAAGGTCTTTCTCGTTTTCTTTATTTTTAAATAGATTCATACATTTTATGTTTCTACACACCTAATATACACAAAACGAATATAAATAAATAAAACCAGAAATATTTGTTTAAATGAGTTTCCGTTACAAATCAAAATATCGTTCCGCTTTAGTTTTTTTCGTTTAGTTAATACTAGCAGGCCGTCCGGCATTTACCGATCGTAAAATAAGTTTAAATATGATATTTTAGTTAATGCGGATTTCGTATTTATTATTATATTACAATTGGACTTAATATATAGTAAGGATATTAAAAGTTTTTAAAAATTTTGCTGGCGTGACCAATGCGAATCGAAATCAAAAATATATAGCTATCGATTTCCTTTTTCCTTTGAAGTTAATACCTTAGCTAGACGACATGTTTGCTGCAAGGCTTAAAATTAAAACATTAACCGATAGCTCTTACGTTACGCATGCATATTCGTAATGCTGTATTTCACCTGGAAAATTCCATTTTTCAATTTTATCCATTTTGTATCATTTTCCTTAGCTAAAATCCAAATATAAAGTTCCGCATGCGTTCGAATACTCTATATAATAAGTTTCATATCAATCGACCTAAAACTGACAGGTATTGTTTAAACAAATATATATATATATATATATATATATATATATATATATATACGTATACATAAATATATATAGAAAGAGGTTTGTGTTTACTATAACCATTTTACGCAAATATTACGCAAGTATAAATCATGTAGAATATCTGCATGAATGTAATAACACGTAATAGTTAACTAAAGATGATCATCACATAAAAACCCGAAAAAAAACTAATAGGGGCTTGATTGGTTGGTTGTTTTTGTTTTACGGCATATCAACCCTTTTCAGGTTATTTAATGCCGAATACACTGATTTTGAAGAAATATTTTTAAAAGAATATATTTGGGTTTTTTTTTTAAGTCGGTTTTTATTTGATCCATAATTGGGACCCTAACAGGTACTACCAGTCTGGGTCAGAGTAGACCTGGGAGCAATGGCAATTAAAGGGTGGCTCCACACACCCCAAAGCCCGCAAGCTGGGGCCTCACCATCGGATATAGTTTAAGGTCATATCCATGATCTAATAGCGAATTAATTAAAATCAACGTTTAAAAGAATATGCCAATTAGCTAGATCTTGTGTAGATCAATGCTATTACACGATGCGGATATAACAAAATTGCATTTTCTTTTTAAATAGACAGAACAAATTGTTTTTTTAATATGAACATTAATACAACAAAAACTCGAATTTACTCGCATCGCAACGATGGAAAAGGTCATATTGTGTGATTTAGATTTACACATAAAGTTGTATATTTCGCGTTTAAAATATGCAAATAAACACAAAACTGTAAAGCCATTTTGCGTTGTTTTACATTGGATTTTTTTGTATACTTTATTAACAAATAAATATGTTTCCGATGTAAACTAGTTTAAGGCTTTTATATATTCTGTAATAGACGTTAAAATACGTACATTCTGTAATAAACGTTAAAATACTCCATATATATATATATATATATATATATATATATATATATATAATCAATTTTTTTTTTACATAAGCAGTAATTTGTTGCTACACAGTAATGAGCATGTTTCGGTCTTCTAGTATTTAGTAACTAGAGATCTTGTAAGGCAACACCGATTATTTTCAAAAGACGAATTTTATTGAAAAACTAAAATCAACTTTCAGCAAAAGATGGATTTTTCTTTTTATTTGTAAACGGGTCATGGGGGTGAAGGTTCAGCTGTGTGGAGAACAGGGTTGATTGGATGCGAATTTGTTAGCTTCTTTATTTTCCTATTTATTTATTGCCAATGTACTCTGTCTTTATTCATTCATTTTTATGTTGGTGCTAGGGAACATAGTTTGTAGGGTTAGGGAGTTGAGGAGTAAGGTTCTAAAGCAAAAGCGTATGTAGATGTTATATATATATATATATATGCATATATATAAATAAATATACATATATATATGAAGAATAAAACATGCATATACACAAAAATAACCACCATATATATATATATATATATATATATATATATATATATATATATCTTCTCTATTCTATCTTCTTCTTCTTTCTTCTTCTATTCTTTCTTCTATTCTTTCTTTCTTTTCTATCTTCTTCTTCTATTCTATCTATTCTATCTTCTATCTATATAAATAAAATGAACTCATTTTTTCTCGTCGGATTTTGACCCTAATAGGATTAAAAATCAAGATATTTCATGCAAATATAATATGCACAAACGGCAGAACAATATCTGAGGTTTGTTATAGGCTTATTATTTCTCAAATTCCTCGATAATCTTAGATTTCTATACTTTTTCTGCTGAGAAGTCACGGCCAAAATCGGTTAAGATCAATGGAAGTGGTAAAATATTTTCTCTCTAATAAATTCCTCCTCCCCCTGCCACCACTTAACACCGTTTGGGGATCGTTCACAAGGAACAGTTGAGAAGAGAACACCGGTTTGGCTTCGTAGTTCTTTCATGTGAAGTTATTTAAAATCACTAAACTTAGCTGCAGTGCTCTGTGGCGTAGTGGTTAGCGTGCTGGACAATTCACATTATATTTTCACGTCCGCGCCGACCTACCATAGTCGTTTTTTTTTTCCTAAACAACTGGAATGGACTTTTCTTGGTGGCCGAACTGTTAACGTTGCAGATGTTTGTTTTTTCACACTTTATTTTCCTACTTTTACTCATGACTCCGGGTTTGATCCTTCCTACTTACCTACCATAACATTTTTTAACCCCCCCCCCCGTCCCGGAAACAAACACTCGGGCAACGCCGGGTACCCCCGCTAGTATATATCTTCTATCTTTTCTTCTATATAAATAAAATGAACTCATTTTTTCCCGTCAGATTTTGACCCTAATAGGATTAAAAATCAAGATATTTCATGCAAATATAATATGCACAAACGGCAGAACAATATCTGAGGTTTGTTATAGGCTTATTATTTCTCAAATTCCTCGATAATCTTAGATTTCTATACTTTTTCTGCTGAGAAGTCACGGCCAAAATCGGTTAAGATCAATGGAAGTGGTAAAATATTTTCTCTCTAATAAATTCCTCCTCCCCCTGCCACCACTTAACACCGTTTGGGGATCGTTCACAAGGAACAGTTGAGAAGAGAACACCGGTTTGGCTTCGTAGTTCTTTCATGTGAAGTTATTTAAAATCACTAAACTTAGCTGCAGTGCTCTGTGGCGTAGTGGTTAGCGTGCTGGACAATTCACATTATATTTTCACGTTCGCGCCGACCTACCATAGTCGTTTTTTTTTTCCTAAACAACTGGAATGGACTTTTCTTGGTGGCCGAACTGTTAACGTTGCAGATGTTTTTTTTTTCACACTTTATTTTCCTACTTTTACTCATGACTCCGGGTTTGATCCTTCCTACTTACCTCCCATAACATTTTTTAACCCCCCCCGTCCCGGAAACAAACACTCGGGCAACGCCGGGTACCCCCGCTAGTATATATCTTCTTTCTTCTATATAAATAAAATGAACTCATTTTTTCCCGTCAGATTTTGACCCTAATAGGATTAAAAATCAAGATATTTCATGCAAATATAATATGCACAAACGGCAGAACAATATCTGAGGTTTGTTATAGGCTTATTATTTCTCAAATTCCTCGATAATCTTAGATTTCTATACTTTTTCTGCTGAGAAGTCACGGCCAAAATCGGTTAAGATCAATGGAAGTGGTAAAATATTTTCTCTCTAATAAATTCCTCCTCCCCCTGCCACCACTTAACACCGTTTGGGGATCGTTCACAAGGAACAGTTGAGAAGAGAACACCGGTTTGGCTTCGTAGTTCTTTCATGTGAAGTTATTTAAAATCACTAAACTTAGCTGCAGTGCTCTGTGGCGTAATGGTTAGCGTGCTGGACAATTCACATTATATTTTCACGTTCGCGCCGACCTACCATAGTCGTTTTTTTTTTCCTAAACAACTGGAATGGACTTTTCTTGGTGGCCGAACTGTTAACGTTGCAGATGTTTTTTTTTTCACACTTTATTTTCCTACTTTTACTCATGACTCCGGGTTTGATCCTTCCTACTTACCTACCATAACATTTTTTAACCCCCCCCGTCCCGGCAACAAACACTCGGGCAACGCCGGGTACCCCCGCTAGTATATATCATCTTCTATATAAATAAAATGAACTCATTTTTTCCCGTCAGATTTTGACCCTAATAGGATTAAAAATCAAGATATTTCATGCAAATATAATATGCACAAACGGCAGAACAATATCTGAGGTTTGTTATAGGCTTATTATTTCTCAAATTCCTCGATAATCTTAGATTTCTATACTTTTTCTGCTGAGAAGTCACGGCCAAAATCGGTTAAGATCAATGGAAGTGGTAAAATATTTTCTCTCTAATAAATTCCTCCTCCCCCTGCCACCACTTAACACCGTTTGGGGATCGTTCACAAGGAACAGTTGAGAAGAGAACACCGGTTTGGCTTCGTAGTTCTTTCATGTGAAGTTATTTAAAATCACTAAACTTAGCTGCAGTGCTCTGTGGCGTAGTGGTTAGCGTGCTGGACAATTCACATTATATTTTCACGTTCGCGCCGACCTACCATAGTCGTTTTTTTTTTCCTAAACAACTGGAATGGACTTTTCTTGGTGGCCGAACTGTTAACGTTGCAGATGTTTGTTTTTTCACACTTTATTTTCCTACTTTTACTCATGACTCCGGGTTTGATCCTTCCTACTTACCTACCATAACATTTTTTAACCCCCCCCCGTCCCGGCAACAAACACTCGGGCAACGCCGGGTACCCCCGCTAGTATATATCTATATAAATAAAATGAACTCATTTTTTCCCGTCAGATTTTGACCCTAATAGGATTAAAAATCAAGATATTTCATGCAAATATAATATGCACAAACGGCAGAACAATATCTGAGGTTTGTTATAGGCTTATTATTTCTCAAATTCCTCGATAATCTTAGATTTCTATACTTTTTCTGCTGAGAAGTCACGGCCAAAATCGGTTAAGATCAATGGAAGTGGTAAAATATTTTCTCTCTAATAAATTCCTCCTCCCCCTGCCACCACTTAACACCGTTTGGGGATCGTTCACAAGGAACAGTTGAGAAGAGAACACCGGTTTGGCTTCGTAGTTCTTTCATGTGAAGTTATTTAAAATCACTAAACTTAGCTGCAGTGCTCTGTGGCGTAGTGGTTAGCGTGCTGGACAATTCACATTATATTTTCACGTTCGCGCCGACCTACCATAGTCGTTTTTTTTTTCCTAAACAACTGGAATGGACTTTTCTTGGTGGCCGAACTGTTAACGTTGCAGATGTTTGTTTTTTTCCACACTTTATTTTCCTACTTTTACTCATGACTCCGGGTTTGATCCTTCCTACTTACCTACCATAACATTTTTTAACCCCCCCCCGTCCCGGCAACAAACACTCGGACAACGCCGGGTACCCCCGCTAGTATATATATATATATATATATATATATATATATATATATATATATATATATGAAATAAAATTGAGGTGGAAGGACCTGGATACTCAACGTTTCGCCCGATTTATGCGGGCTTCTTCAAGAGGGATGGTCATTGACGAGAGAGTCGGAGGATTGGGACTACATATAATGATGGGGGAGAGCAAAGTGTTTTCCTTATGTAAATTAGATATCATATTATATATATACATTTTATGAGAGAAAAATAAATTAGAGTAAACTAGTGTAGTGGATTACGTCTCAAAGTTAAAATATCGTAGATATTAAAAAATAATTGTGTTTGGAAATATAGCGGTGATAGATTAAATAAATAAATAAAATGACACGAGATTACGAAAGAATTTTTTTTTTTTTTTAATTAGAAATAATTGAATTGGGATAAAATAGCGTAGTAACTTAAAAGATGGTGTCTAAAAATAAGAATAGGAGGTGATAAAATGGCGTCTAAAAATAGATAATGATAAAATAAAAAACAGTAAATAAGTAAAATAAAAATAATAAAATTAAGTGAAATTACGATTTTTTTTTATCGCGTTTAATCGGTGTCTAAGTTGTTCTCTTTAATAATTAATTCCGACAGAAAGGGAGCAACGTGGAAAAAACCTTTTCTTTGCTTAATTATATTGCTGAGATGGGAGATTATAGCCGACTCAATTAAACGTCGTGTGGATCTGTTATGTATGTGTTTAAGGAAAGTTGCTTTGTTAAAATCAAAATGGTGGTCGTTTTCCATGATGTGACAAAATATGGCGTTGAGTGTATGGTTTTTTTACATCTCTTTTGTGTTCATATATTTTTTATTTAAATTACGCTGAGTTTCTCCTACGTATATTCTTCCACAATCAAGGCAGGGTATGGAATATATTCCGGCTTTGGTGTTAATGTTAGTATTAGTTATAATTTTATGTGTTAGATCCCTAATTGTTAAAGAGTTTAGTTTTGTTATTTGAATGCCTGTCTTACTTAGGTTCTTATAGATTGTGTCGTTGTTTTTATTAGTTGGTAATGTTAATTGTCTGTTGTGTGGCTGGCTATTTAGGGAATGGTTTCGGTTTCGGTTATGGTAAATTTTTAAATAATTCTTCAAAAAGAAAAGCACTAAAAAAAATTACCATATATATATATATATATATATATATATATATATATATATATATATATATATATATATATATTTATATATATATATATATATGAACCCAAAAGTGCACGGTATTAAACGTAACGTTAAATTCCTTTAAAAAAATTAAAAAAAAAGAAATGGAGACTTAGTCATGCGAATATATTTTTAAGACAGTTCACGTCTTGTAATTAAAAAGTATTCCTGAGCTGAGATCAGAAATGAAATCTAAAGGCAGTGAGTCGATTACGATAACCATTAGCCCATTTTGTCACGGCGTTTACAGAATGTTTTCACATCTATTGATAATAACATAATGAAAACCATTCGCGTATGTGCAGTCGTGAACCAGTTCTCAAACAGAAAAATATCTGACATCTTTCACGTACAATTTTCTTATTTTAGCCTGTTAGAAGTCAGTATTTCGGATGCAAACTGGTTATAAAGAATATCTAGAATTTTAAAACAAACAAATTCTAGTTTGAAACTAGTATTACAAGAAATTAAGGTTTCTTTTAGTCCTTTTATTCAAACAATATTTACTTCACAAAATTGAATTTTAAATCTGACAATTTTAAATTTACTCTCTCACTCTTGTATATATATATATATATATATATATATATATATATATTTACGTATATATATATATTAATTTTTGGTAAATAAGTAACATGGTAAATAAGTAACATGGTTCGACAAAAACAACACTATTGTCTCGGTTAAATGAAAAGTTATATATATATATATATATATATATATATATATATATATATATATATATATCTGTGTGTGGGGGGCATCGATCGAAATTGTATCGGACTTCTAACTCTTAAAAACATCGGTTTTAAAGAGTCAAAAACATAAAAAGAGGAACTGAAGAGATGTAGAACGACATCTTGTGAATTTTCTACTCGCATGGAACTTTTATTTTTGGAGGAAGCCGGTTAAACCCGCATGCGATTAGTGCTATTCCCAGTTTGTTCTGGGCTCAAGTAAAATTATTAAGTTAGATCTATGTCCAAGTAACCTACATCTAAACTTCAAGTATATAGATCCAAAATTGGCGCCGGAGTTTGGTAGAGTTTTCAAATATAAAATCGATTAACTTTTAAGCCTTGACAGCTAAATATCTGGCGAAAACCGACTAAAAAGATAATGTGTATATCAAATCTAACATCCATAGACTTTAAATTGATAGAGTAGTTTGGTAGGGAAATGTGCACACAGACAATTTCTTTTATATATATATATATATATATATATATACACACATATATATATATATATATATATATATATATATATACTTTTTACAATTTATACAATTTACTTCCGGCCTAGGCAGACGTGTTTTAAATATTCTCTCCAGTGCTTTTTCTGTGCACATTTGAACTTTTCTTTTAATGATTTTGAACTCATTCCATTTGTGATTTTTTTCCAAGGAATTCTGCCTTTTGGATCATTTTGGACCATTTGGAACTTACCTGTTGGATTGGAAGTTTTTAATTCGACCGTGTTTGGATTTTACCATTCTTGGATTTTTTACCCTTCACCGGACTATCCATTCATGTGAAATCTTTTTTATCATTTTTTCTTTTACCTCCTATTCCCCTTACCTCACCCTTTTTTAACCAAGTAAGATCTGTGACTTACTTGTGGTTTCATTAAATACTTTTACATGAAAAATCCGATCCCGTATTTTGCTAATTCCTGCCCTCTGATGAGAAGGAGAGTATTTCTTCGAAACTCCGCGGATTAAGGACTATCCACTTATCTTGTGCTTCTTTTTTTAAAATTAAATATGTTTTTTAACTCTTTTTCAAGATGTTTTTATCATGTTTTATTAATCATTTGTTCATATATATATATATATATATATATATATATATATATATATATATATCAGTGATAGATATAATAAGTATTTAATATAACCAATATTAAACATATTTAAGCAACATATTAATATAATGCGCGTATTGACAGGTAAATAAATACATTTTTTTTAAATTTACTATCGATTTGGAAGCAAATAGCATGAAATGAAATGTGATAAATTGCGTGTTAACAAAATCTTCATCGCAGGTTGCAAACATCAGTTCCTTAGATCTTACATCGAATTTCTCCTTCATCAGATGTAACATTCGTATAATGTTTAATATGAATTGATTTTTTTATATGTACTTTTATTATTTACTAGCAGGGGTGCCCGGCGTTGCTCGGGTGTTTGGAGGTGTATGCTGTGCAAAAAAAGCAAAAAAACAAAAAAAATGGTTAATTTTTTAAAACTTTGACCCCTATTATGACCCCTTAAAATTTATAGTTTCGGGCTCAAATCACTTTATTAAGTTAGATCCAGGTTCACGTAACCTATATCCAAAATTTCAAGTGTCTAGACCCAAAATTGTCGGAGGAGTTTGGTAGAGTTCTTAAAGGTCAAATCGTTGAAATTTGACCCCTTAACAGCCAAATTTCTGGCTAACACCCGTCACATCGATTTTCCCAAATCTCAGTACCCGGTATTTCAAATTTCGAGTCTATAGACTAAAAATTGACAGAGTTATTGCGTAGGGAAATGTACACAGACAGACAGACACACAGACACACAGACAGACAGACAGACAGACACGTTCACTTTTATTGATATATAGATTTATAAATTTATGTACTATTTTAATGTATAATATTCGGCGTTGTAATGCAATAAGACATACTACTATTTGTTAAGATGTTTGAACGTGTTTTCTCGAAGACAGAAATTACTATATTTATATCGCTACAGCTCAGCAGTATCAACTAAGAAAACATTGAAAATAAAAAAAATGCATCTTTAAATTTGTTTTATCTAATAAAAATGAAACCGCAGAAAGTATTTAATATTCAAGAAGTTTTCTGTTTCTTTCTTCAGGGAAATATAGTTTCGTATTTGTATCTCGCTTCAACTTAATGATGTTTCTGATATGATGCCTATTCATCGTTTATTTTATTTTTATTTTTTTTTAAGTTTTTATACAATGGTTGTTGCGCTGCGATACTTTTTCTAAAGTTTTAGACGCAATAAGAAAATTTGCTTAAAATATGTAAAATTTACTGGGTGGAACGATAAAATAGTCTCCACAAACTAAACAACACTACAGTTTTATTTTTAAACTGCTGTCGAAGAAATTAATTCAAGTAACCTTATTATGTAGTAGAGATGACATCTATTCAATATAGCGGACTTCAGCATCAATCACCGCTTCGGTAGTGTCTACAACTGGGTGCATGCCTTTTCACCAAGCGCAGGTTGGAGCTCGGCGAATACTCGCGGATGGTGCTGTAGTAGGCAAATACATTGGTGTTCAAGGAGGTTATGTTCGTGATGTTCTCGACGTATGATTAAATGAGGTAGTCCGGCGAGTTCGAGTCAATGGACAAGGGGGACAGTTCGGGAAGGATGCAAAGCCGTAGCAATTCTTCTGAAGTCAGTCCTGGGTCTCTTTGGATTGTGGATTGGCGCCGTGTCATGCAGTTGCACCCAGATTCTGCCAACAGCCACCTGATGGCACCAAGAGATCGCTAAACTTTTTATCGTACCCAGTTACACTTTGGTGTTGACTTCTAAGCCGACTTCGAAGATATGATGTGGCATTTCAGCGATGTCTTTTTAGGGGGTCAGCAATGGTCCAGTTACCATAACTTGGATCGGTGAAACCACACCAAATTCGCACCGAAACCACACCAAAACGTTGTTTTCATCAGCCTGTGTACGTCCCTGTTATTCGAGATTTGCATTTTAAAGGTGCTGGAAATAGCCCTGTGGTGCTAACTTAGATCGGTATAGGAGCATGAGTTGTACAGCGACGCATCGCCGATCTCACTCGTTTTACATGATGTCACATTTAGACATGATAGAACGCTCATATTGCTCTTCTAATCTAATAGATTGTCTGCAACAACAAAATAAAGAAAACTTATTTGGATCAAACCGAAATCGAATTACGTTGTCTTTTTTTAAGGTTTTTCGAACAATATAAATTTACATAAAAAATTTCATAGCATTTACATAATCTGAATTATTAAACCTATTTATATTATATATACGTTTTATTTTACATTCAATCTAAGATTTTCTGACTATTATGTTATTTAGAATGTCTTTTATATTAAAATGTTATACTTCTAGCAGACAATGTATTTATTTTATAAAGATTATACTTTCTGAAAATTATATTCATATTGTGGATTGGACATAAGTTTATTTAATTTAAGTCTACAATCAATTTTATTATTTTTCATAGAATTTAAGTGTTATATTTTAGGTTACCTCATTTAAGATCCAAAATTAAAACACCTTTTGCAAATTAATAATATGATACAGCTGTAATCTAGGTTTCTGTTTTTATGGCATATCGTATCATGTTAAAGTGTCTTATGATTTCATCACCACTTATCTGCCATGGATTTATTTGTAGTTTTAATGTGATATATAGCCTTACCGTAAAGAGACAAAGAGTACGTTAGTTCTGCCACTCACACATGGAAAGAAAATTAAAAGAACACGCTGAATTGTACCCGTTTTTTTGCAAGAAGACATAAAGAACATGATAAGCACACGTGAATGGGTGACATTGTTTTTGTTGTTGGTTGTTTTTTGTTTTACGGCATATCAACCTTTTTTCAGGTCATTTAATACCGAATACAGTGATTTTCAAGAATTTTTTTAGTAGAATATATTGGGGTTGTTCTGTTCAAATCGGTTTCTATTCAACCCATACTTGGGACCCTAACAAGTACTACCACTCCGGGTCAAAGTGAACCTGGGAGCTTATCCAGGACCGAATTTACGATTAGATACCGATAAAGAGTGAGGGGAAAATATTGATAGTTGTTTTAGCTAGACGAGTGTTTATGTGAAAGTTTCGCACGGGGGGCATAGATTGGAGCTCAAACGTGTACTTGCCATGAATATAACGATAAAGCAAAGGCAGCCTCACAACATCTCTTCTGTAGGAATATAGTTTGCAGGAAAGATAAAAGAGCATCTCTATTAGACTACGAAGTCTACTTGGAACTCTGTCATGGCAGGAGAAGAGATTCAACCAGTTCCTTCCCAGATGTGGACTTCGATCCTTGGACATATTTGGCTTATATACAGGTAGAGTATTGAATCAGCAGTGATATCTACTGGAGCGTAGAATGAGCCCACAATTTGTCCAGCTACTTTGGAAACGGATTTGATATATGTATTCCTTTCAGGCCAGGAGTAAATGCCAGACACAGAAACTTGTAAAAACGTGGAACCTCTCTTAAGATGAGCACCATTCATTTAGTTGATACCAGACGGGAATAAGAGTGTTGATGAGGTAAAGTAGAAGCTTGATTTTGATCATTTACGGCCTTTGATGTGTGACCATGTTGAGTAATATTGTCGGCATAAATTTCCACGAATGGTCTGAGGATGTGATTCAGAGATTATTAATGTAGATCAGAAAGAAAATACACAAGCGTTTAATTAAAGTTGTTATGCTCGTTCAACATTCTTAAAATATGCAATGGCCAGACTCGCAAGAATGGTCATGGCTGACTCGCCAACCATGCTTTAATAATGTTTCAAGTAGAAGCATAGAAGAAACAAACAAAATATTTTTATATAAAAAAATGAAAAGTCAATATCGAAAAAAGATCCAAACAGTTCGATCAGGAACTTTGAAGCAGGTCATGTTATGATATAACGAGTGTAAGCATATTATATTTGGATAGAATTTCGCTGTATTAGAAAAAACATTCTTACAATAAACTCGGTGTCGCGAATTAGTGGACCTGGGAGCAATGCCAATTAAGGGGTGGCTCTACACTACCCAAAGCCCGCAAGGTGCGGCCTCGCCATCGGATATAGTTTAAGGTCATATCCAGGACCGAGGGGTGACATTAAAGACGGCTAAAACATTCCAATTTCGAGTTAGAAAAGGGCAGCTTTTCGTTGCGTCTTGGGGTTGTGGAAGCGTTACAATCAGTCGCGAGCATGCTGAATTGTCTTTTAAAAATAAATGTTCATAAATAGATGGTGGAACGATGAAAGTGTTGCAGACCATCTACTAGTTGGCCAGTTTTTTTATAAATCGCAAAGACCATAGGAGCCATGTAATGTGGGTGAAAGTGACCCAATATTCATTGAGCGAGATCGGATATGCGCCGCTGTACAACTCGTGCTCTCTATCAATATAAAGTCTGACAATAAGATCATTGCCTGCACCCTCAAAATTCAAATCCCAAATAACAGGACGTCCCCAGTGTGATGAAAACAAAATTTCCAGCCACGGTTATGATCTTTGGTGTGATTTTTTTTAATATGATAGTCATCACTTATCAAGGCCCGGAAGCCACTCGGAGATAAGGGTTATTGCGTGTCCAGTAATCAATGGGATAATAGCGTAGTAATAGTTAGTATAGTTAGATTTGATAAAGTGTCTTACTTAAGGGGGCGGTTCAGCAGAAATTTGTTTATGTTGGACTTGAAGACATCCAAGTTGTAGTCAGGTGGAAAACAGGCAAACGGAAGTGAGTTCCACAGGCGTGCACTTCTAAGAAGAAAGCTTTGTTCATGGAATCTGCATTTTGATTTAGGCACAGATAAAGAATGAGGAAAATTATTTACAGTGGTTTCAGCTAGATGGGTGTTTTTCGTGAAAGGTTGGCGAGGGAGGGAGGAAGCAGAGATTGGAGCTCAGACGAGCACTTGCCATGGAAATAACGATGAAATAATTTCAAACGAGGGCCGCATCATGCCACCTCACATATGCAAAGTCGACTTGAAATTTAACACGAAAATGTTTCTTTACGTTCTGCAGAGTGTGGTGATCCCCATGGTGCAATAAGGTGGCCGCTGACAGACACTATGTAGACAGCAGGATTTGGTGCTTGGCCACAATCAAAAGACACCCAGTCTGGGCTTCAGAAGATGTGCTACAACTTTGTACTCCTCTCTCACTGGTTCCCTTCTCCCACGACCTGATACCGCCAATCTTCTTCGTCTGATTAAACGTCGAGAATTTATGTAACACGACCTTCCACAACCTTCAAGCCAGCTTGATCGCCGTTATCCGCCGAGTATTCACTGAGCTCCGCCGGTGCATGTTGAAAAGACATGCTGCCAGTTCTGGACCCGTATCAAAGTGGTGATTGAGGGTGAAGCCGGCTACATTGAATAGATGTCAGCTCCACTACATCATCAAGTTACTTGAAAATATTTGTTCAATAATAGTTTTAAAATAAAGCCATGGTGTTGTTTTCTTTAGGGCGACACATTTTTCGTTCTTTTGTGTATATGTTTTGTAACTATTTATCCGTCGTTAATTTATTGTAGTTATAATGCCATAAGTAGTTTTATTGCAAGGAGACAAAAGGTGGAGCCCTTTCTGGCACTTGAACATATAAATAAGTAGAGGATAAAACACACGAACACGAAGTGTACATGTTTTATGTAAGAAGACGCGAATAACGTGATAAACCCACGATACTGGCCGATATTAATGATGGATAAAAGAATTCTGCTCCGATGGAATGACGGCATTACTTCGTTGCGTCTAGCGTGTGAGGAAGCGTTACGCTCAGTTGCGATCTTACAGAAGTGTTTTCTGAAATGTAAGTCTCTATATACAATAATAATTATTTAAATAATCGCTGTTTTAAAAATTCAAAATCAAATTTCTTACATGCAAACGGATATTGCATTTAGAAGGTATATTACACAAATTTTAAGGACAAATATATTTATATATTTTACACTGGATAGGATTTACAAAACGCAAAATTCAAATAAATTAAACGCGTTATTACCTTTGCATTTTATAAATTAATGCAGCTGCAATTTTTTTTTTATTTCAGGTGACACTGTTCAAAAAAGAGTAACCTGACGTGATGAACAAAACTACTTCAAGTCCAAGACTTAACCAAACTTTTATATGGATATCTGTAGAAGGTTGGATGTTGCATTGACCGAAACTTCATAAAAATATCACCGGAGATGAAAATAAAAGTTCAATTTATATAATAAAATCTTATTTAATGTTTATTTATTTTGGTTGAAACCGTTCAAGAAAATGTATAAACTTATCTGACGTAAGGACCTAAAACATTTCAAGATTAAAATCTAACTCAAATCTTATCGGGATATGCACTTATTTTAATTTCCGTTCCTTCTTTTTTCAACGTTAATATACTTTTCTGGTTCGCATGCTAATATTTTAGCAAAGTACATACGAAAATTGAATATAGTGTCTCATATTTCTTTTTCATTTCTTCAAATGCGTTGCAAATTTTGTTTCTCCTACGATTACTAGATCATAGTTGGTATTTTTTATTTATTTTTCTTTGTATCAACCTGTCCAAAAGTGTATCACTCTGCCCATGTGTATCAAGATGCCTCGTTCAGTATGAACCTGCTAAAACTATATTTTTTTTCTTTTTTGAGACCTTTCTGTGCCAAAAGAAAATGCCACTGCTCATTTTTGTCAGATTTCTGGAATTAAAAAAAAATGTTACATCCTGACTTTTTCCTATGGATTTTTCTCGAACGTAAACCAAATATGTTGTATTATGTATCAACCTGCCCGTGCGTCACTAAATGCAAACAACAATTTCACAATTTGTATGTGCGATTATCTTTACATATTACTATATAATACACTCTAAGATAAACAAAAACCTTCCAAATTAATTGTTAAATTACTTTTCCATTTTAAATCATAAAATCAGATATATGTATGTTTATTTTGAATTAAACTGTTTACGACCATAGATGGAGCCAAGTGATGTAGGGAAGTAGTACCTGTCTTTGCGGGATACTCCTTGGCAAAAGTCGGCTACTCGTGTAGAGCTAGCTGTGTCTAGCCGGGTATGGATGGCTAGCTGTGTCTAGTTGAGTATGGAAGGCTAGTTATGTCTAGTTGAGTATCGGGGGCTAGATGTGTCTAGCTGAGTATCGTGGGTTAGCTGAGTATCGGGGGCTAGCTGAGTATCGTGTGCTGGCTGTGTCTGGCTGAGAATCGTGGGCTAGCTGTGTCTAGCTGAGTATCGTGTGCTTGCAGTGTCTAGCTGAGAATCGTGGGATAGCTGTGTCTTGCTGAGTATCGTAGGCTAGCTGTGTCTAGCTAGGTATCGCGTGCTAGCTGTGTTCAGCTGAGAATCGTGGGCTAGCTATGTCTAGCTGAGTATCGGGTGCTTGCTGTGTCTAGCTGAAAATTGTGGGCTAGCTGTGTTTAGCTGAGTATCGTGGCTTAGCTGTGTCTAGCTGAATATCGTGAGCTAGCTGAGTATCAATCACTAGCTGGGTATCGTGGGCTAGCTGGGTCTAGCTGAGTATCGTGTGCTAGCTGTGTCTAGCTTGATATCGTGGGCTAGCTGTGTCTAGCTGAGTATCGTGTGCTAGCTGTGTCTAGCTTAGTATCGTGTGCTAGCTGTGTCTCGCTGGATATCGTGTGCTAGTTGTGTCTTGCTGGATATCGAGGGCTAGCTGTGTTTAGCTTGATATCGTGGGCTAGCTGTGTCTAAGTGAGTATCGTGTGGTAGCTGTGTCTAGCTGAGCATCGTTGGCTAGCTGGGTCTAGCTGAGTATCGTGTGTTAGCTGTGTCTAGCTGGATATCGTGGGCTAGCTGTGTCTCGCTGGATATCGTGTGCTAGTTGTGTCTAGCTTGATATCGTGGGCTAGCTGTGTCTAAGTGAGTATCGTGTGCTACCTGTGTCTAGCTGAATATCGTGGGCTTGTTGTGTCTAGCTGAGTATCGTGGGCTAGCTGTGTCTAGCTGGATATCGTGGGCTAGCTGTGTCTAGCTCGGTATCGTGTGCTAGCTGTGTCTAGCTTAGTATCGTGTGCTAGCTGTGTCTCGCTGGATATCGTGTGCTAGTTGTGTCTTGCTGGATATCGAGGGCTTGCTGTGTCTAGCTTGATATCGTGGGCTATCTGTGTCTAAGTGAGTATCGTGTGCTAGCTGTGTCTAGCTGAGCATCGTGGGCTAGTTTTGTCTAGCTGAGTTTCGTGGGCTAGCTGTGTCTAGCTGAGTATCGTTGGCTAGCTTTGTCTTGCTGAATATCGTAGGCTAGCTGTGTTTAGCTGAGTATCGTGTGTTAGCTGTGTTTAGCTTGATATCGTGGGCTAGCTGTGTCTTGCTGGATATCGTGGGCTAGCTGTGTCTAGCTGAGAATCGTGGGCTAGCTGTGTGTAGCTGAGTATAGTTGGCTAGCTGTATCTAGCTGAGTATCGTGGGCTAGCTGTGTCTAGCTGAGTATCGTGTGCTAGCTGTGTCTAGCTGAATATCGTGGGCTTGCTGAGTCTAGCTGAGTATCGTGTGCTAGCTGATTTTAGCTGGATATCGTAGGCTAGCTGTGACTTGCGTCATATCGTGGGCTAGCTGTGTCTAGCTGAATATCGTGAGCTAGATGTGTCTAGCTGAGTATCGTGTGCTAGCTGTGTTTCGCTGGATATCGTGTGCTAGCTGTGTGTTGCTGGATATCGTTGGCTAGCTGTGTCTAGCTTAATATCGTGGGCTAGCTGTGTCTAAGTGAGTATCGTGTGCAAGCTGTGTCTAGCTAAGCATCGTGGGCTAGCTGTGTCTAGCTGAGTATCGTTGGCTAGCTTTGTCTTGCTGAATATCTTAGGCTAGCTGTGTTTAACTGAGAATCGTGTGCTAGCTGTGTCTAGTTGAGTATCGTGTGCTAGCTGTGTTTAGCTTGATATCGTGGGCATGCTTTGTCTTGCTGGATATCGTGGGCTAGCTGTGTCTAGCTGAGAATCGTTGGCTAGCTGTGTGTAGCTGCGTATGGTTGGCTAGCTGTGTCTAGCTGAGTATCGTGGGCTAGCTGTGTCTAGCTATCGTGTGCTAGCGATGTCTAGCTGAATATCGTTGGCTAGAGATGTCTAGCTTAGAAATCGTTGGCTAGCTGTGTCTAGCTGAGTATTGTGGGCTGGCTGTGTCTAGCTGAGTATCGTGTGCTAGCTGTGTCTAGCTGAGTATCGTGTGCTAGCTGTGTCTAGCTGAGTATCGTGTGCTACCTGCGTCTAGCTGAGTATCGTGTGCTTGCTGTGTCTAGCTGGATATCGTGTGCTAGCTGTGTCTCGCTTAATATCGTAGGCTAGCTGTTTCTAGCTGTGTATCGTGTGCTAGCTGTGTCTCGCTGAGTATCGTGAGCTAGCTGTGTCTAGCTTAGTATCGTGGGCTAGCTGTGTCTAGCTTAGTATCGTGGGCTAGCTGTGTCTAGCTGAGTATCGTGGGCTTGGCGTGTCTAGCTTAATATCGTGGGCTTGCTGGGTCTAGCGGAGTATCGTGAGGTAGCTGTGTCTAGCTGAGTATCGTGGGCTAGAAGTGTCTAGCTGAGTATCGTGGGCTAGCTGTGTCTAGCTGAGTATCGATCACTTGCTGAATATCGTGAGCTGGCTGAGTATCGATCACTAGCTGGATATCGTGGGCTAGCTTTGTCTAGCTTAATATCGTGGGCTAGAGATGTTTGGGTGAGAATTGCGGGCTAGCTGTGTCAAGCTGAGTATCGTGTGCCAGCTGTGTCTAGCTGAGTATCGTGTGCTAGCTGTGTCTAGCTGAGTATCGTTTGCTAGCTGTGTCTAGCTGAGTATCGTAAGGTAGCTTTGTCTAGCTGAGTATCGTGGAGTAGCTGTTTCTAGCTGAGTATCGTTGGCTAGCTTTGTCTTGCTTAATATCGTAGGCTACTTGTGTTTAGCTTAGTATCGTGTGCTAGCTGTGTCTAGCTTGATATCGTGGGCTAGCTTTGTCTTGCTGGATATCGTGGGCTAGCTGTGTCTTGCTGAGTATCGTGTGCTAGCTGTGTCTAGCTGAATATCGTGGGCTTGCTGTGTCTAGCTGAGTATCGTGTGCCAGCTGATTTTAGCTGGATATCGTAGGCTAGCTGTGACTTGCGTAATATCGTGGGCTAGCTGTGTCTAGCTGAGTATCGTGTGCTAGCTGTGTCTAGCTGAGTATCGTGGGCTAGATGTGTCTAGCTTAATATCGTGAGCTAGTTGTGTCTAGCTGAGTATCGTGGGCTAGCTTTGTCTTGCTGAGTATCGTGTGCTAGCTGTGTTTAGCTGGATATCGTGGGCTAGCTGTGTATAGCCTAGTATCGTGAGCCAGCTGTGTCGAGCTGAGTTTCGTGGGCTAGCTGTGTCTTGCTGAGTATCGTGGGCTTGCTGTGTCTAGCTGAGTATCGTGGGCTTGCTGTGTCTAGCTGAGTATCGTGGGTTTGCTGTGTCTAGCTGAGTATCGGTTGCTAGCTGTGTCTAGCTGAGTATCGTGGGCTAGCTGTGTCTAGCTGAGTATCGTTGGCTAGCTTTGTCTTGCTGAATATCTTAGGCTAGCTGTGTTTAACTGAGAATCGTGTGCTAGCTGTGTCTAGTTGAGTATCGTGTGCTAGCTGTGTTTAGCTTGATATCGTGGGCATGCTTTGTCTTGCTGGATATCGTGGGCTAGCTGTGTCTAGCTGAGAATCGTTGGCTAGCTGTGTGTAGCTGCGTATGGTTGGCTAGCTGTGTCTAGCTGAGTATCGTGGGCTAGCTGTGTCTAGCTATCGTGTGCTAGCGATGTCTAGCTGAATATCGTTGGCTAGAGATGTCTAGCTTAGAAATCGTTGGCTAGCTGTGTCTAGCTGAGTATTGTGGGCTGGCTGTGTCTAGCTGAGTATCGTGTGCTAGCTGTGTCTAGCTGAGTATCGTGTGCTAGCTGTGTCTAGCTGAGTATCGTGTGCTACCTGCGTCTAGCTGAGTATCGTGTGCTTGCTGTGTCTAGCTGGATATCGTGTGCTAGCTGTGTCTCGCTTAATATCGTAGGCTAGCTGTTTCTAGCTGTGTATCGTGTGCTAGCTGTGTCTCGCTGAGTATCGTGAGCTAGCTGTGTCTAGCTTAGTATCGTGGGCTAGCTGTGTCTAGCTTAGTATCGTGGGCTAGCTGTGTCTAGCTGAGTATCGTGGGCTTGGCGTGTCTAGCTTAATATCGTGGGCTTGCTGGGTCTAGCGGAGTATCGTGAGGTAGCTGTGTCTAGCTGAGTATCGTGGGCTAGAAGTGTCTAGCTGAGTATCGTGGGCTAGCTGTGTCTAGCTGAGTATCGATCACTTGCTGAATATCGTGAGCTGGCTGAGTATCGATCACTAGCTGGATATCGTGGGCTAGCTTTGTCTAGCTTAATATCGTGGGCTAGAGATGTTTGGGTGAGAATCGCGGGCTAGCTGTGTCAAGCTGAGTATCGTGTGCCAGCTGTGTCTAGCTGAGTATCGTGTGCTAGCTGTGTCTAGCTGAGTATCGTTTGCTAGCTGTGTCTAGCTGAGTATCGTGAGGTAGCTTTGTCTAGCTGAGTATCGTGGAGTAGCTGTTTCTAGCTGAGTATCGTTGGCTAGCTTTGTCTTGCTTAATATCGTAGGCTACTTGTGTTTAGCTTAGTATCGTGTGCTAGCTGTGTCTAGCTTGATATCGTGGGCTAGCTTTGTCTTGCTGGATATCGTGGGCTAGCTGTGTCTTGCTGAGTATCGTGTGCTAGCTGTGTCTAGCTGAATATCGTGGGCTTGCTGTGTCTAGCTGAGTATCGTGTGCCAGCTGATTTTAGCTGGATATCGTAGGCTAGCTGTGACTTGCGTAATATCGTGGGCTAGCTGTGTCTAGCTGAGTATCGTGTGCTAGCTGTGTCTAGCTGAGTATCGTGGGCTAGATGTGTCTAGCTTTATATCGTGAGCTAGTTGTGTCTAGCTGAGTATCGTGGGCTAGCTTTGTCTTGCTGAGTATCGTGTGCTAGCTGTGTTTAGCTGGATATCGTGGGCTAGCTGTGTCTAGCCTAGTATCGTGAGCCAGCTGTGTCGAGCTGAGTTTCGTGGGCTAGCTGTGTCTTGCTGAGTATCGTGGGCTTGCTGTGTCTAGCTGAGTATCGTGGGCTTGCTGTGTCTAGCTGAGTATCGTGGGTTTGCTGTGTCTAGCTGAGTATCGGTTGCTAGCTGTGTCTAGCTGAGTATCGTGGGTTCGCTGTGTCTAGCCGGGTATTGTGGGCTTGTTGTGTCTAGCTGAGTATGACGGTCTAGCTGTGTCTTGCTGTGTCCAGCCGAGTATGGAGGGATAGCTGTGTCTTGCCGAGTAGCCCTGCTTTTACTAAGGAGTATCCGACAAAGACAGATCTACTTCCCTAAAGAACGTAAACAGTTCTAAGTTAAAGCTAGCAAAAAATATGCATTTATTCCAATAAACCAAACAACATGAAAAGTAAAAAAAAAACAAAAAAAAACAAGGAATGCGTGAATTACAAGTCTGCTGAACTTTACCTCAAAGGTCACTTTCTGTTTTCTTTCGTTTTTTTTTTCTTTTTTAGGATAATAGTGACTATGCGTGTTTTTTTTTTTATAAAAATCGATATCTGCGACTTTTAGCACTTGTTTATAGTCGACATTTTAAATGATAAAAAACAGCGGCGGAATTCAAAATATATATGGGTAACAATGGCTTACTTAGAGAATCTGTAAAACAAAGATGAAAGAAAAATCTAATTCGCGACACCGAGTTTATTATAAGAATGTTTTCTCTAATACAGGGAAATTCTATTCAAATATAACATGCTTACACTCGTTATATCATAACATGACCTGCTTAAAAGTTCCTGATCGAACTGTTTGAATCTTTTTTCGATATTGATTTTTCATTTTTTTATATAAAAATATTTTGTTTGTTTCTTCTATGCTTCTACTTGAAACATTATTAAAACATGGTTGGCGAGTCAGCCATTACCATTCTTGCGAGTCTGGCCATTGCATATTTTAAGAATGTTGAACGAGCATAACAACTTTAATTAAACGCTTGTGTATTTTCTTTCTGATCTACATTAATAATCTCTGAATCACATCCTCAGACCATTCGTGGAAATTTATGCCGACAACATCACTCTCTATGGTCACACATCAAAGGCCGTAAATGATCAAAATCAAGCTTCTATCTTTACCTCATCAACGCTTTTATCCCCGTCTGGTATCAACTAAATGAATGGTGCTTATGTTAAGAGAGGTTCCACGTTTTTACAAGCTTCTGTGTCTGGCATTTACTCCTGACCTGAAAGGAATACATATATCAAATCCGTTTCCAAAGTAGCTGGACAAATTGTGGGCTCATTCTACGCTCCAGTAGATATCACTGCTGATTCAATACTCTACCTGTATATAAGCCAAATATGTCCAAGGATCGAAGTCCACATCTGGGAAGGAACTGGTTGAATCTCTTCTCCTGCCATGACAGAGTTCCAAGTAGACTTCGTAGTCTAATAGAGATGCTCTTTTATCTTTCCTGCAAACTATATTCCTACAGAAGAGATGTTGTGAGGCTGCCTTTGCTTTATCGTTATATTCATGGCAAGTACACGTTTGAGCTCCAATCTATGCCCCCCGTGCGAAACTTTCACATAAACACTCGTCTAGCTAAAACAACTATCAATATTTTCCCCTCACTCTTTATCGGTATCTAATCGTAAATTCGGTCCTGGATAAGCTCCCAGGTTCACTTTGACCCGGAGTGGTAGTACTTGTTAGGGTCCTAACTATTGGTTAAATAGAAACCGACTTGAAATAAACAAATATATTCTATTAATATTTTTTCTTAAATCTTTGGATTCTGCATTAAAAAAAACCCGAAAAGGGTTGATATGCCGTAAAACAAAAACAACCAATCAACCGACTAAACGTAAATGCAATGAACGAAGCTTATATTTGAACAGCACTTTGGAACTTTCTCCTGGATGCGTGCTTTCCAGCTTACTACCGGTTGGTTTTCCGCAATTCCAAGGTAAATAAGGTCTTGATGATCCGTCTCCTTAAGTAATCCAATTTACAAATATCCACTCCCAGCGTTTTTTTTCTCTTTTACTCTTGTTCAAACCTTACAAAGCATATCGCTACTTGAAGGTAAAGGTCTACTATTTCGGGCCATGTCAAGGAAAGATTAACAAGATATTTGTTTATGTTACATTTAAACTTCTGCATATCAGCACAGGCAGGGAAGCAGGGAAGCAGGCTGCAGGAAGGGAATTCCAAAGTCTAGCTGTTCGAGGGAAGAAACTATTAGAATAGAAAGCTTTCTGACATTTAGGAAGAACAACAGTGAAGGGGTTAGATTTTGTTGCTAAGCAGGTTTGTCGCGGATATGTACGTCGAGGGGGTACAAGTGAAAGAAGTTCATCAGAACACATTCCATTAAAATATTTGTAAACCATGCACAGTGATGCAATATTGCGGTGATGAGACAGAGGCTAGAGCTTAGTTGATAAAGTTACTAAGATATTGTCCCATTGACTACCGTGCGATCGCTAACCCCTGTCCTCAGGTGACGTCCGAACTTTTATAAGTCGTGACTCATTTGTAAAATTAATACCTAGCCTTTCATTCTTCAATGTTAAATCAGGGTATGATGCAGCCAGCATAGATTTAAGTTTGCAAGATAGAGAAAATATTGATATGAGATGCTGCTATCTAAGACGGTGGATGCGAATCGGGAAGAGGTGATCAATACGTTTGATTCTCGTTAGTAAGGGACTAACTTTATTCGGATTTTGTATCATTAATAGTTTTACTGCGCCTTTCTGAAATTATTTCGGCAATAGCCAGGGCGTTAAAGTTCAATTTGCTGCAGCATTGTTTGCTTCAGCTAAACCCTTATCTCTGAGTGACTTCCGGGCCTTGATAAGTGGTTTAAAAAATGTTGTTTCTATGTTGATCCCACTAATATATTTGATACTCTCAAAATTTTCAAGCCCATTACCGTTACGATAAATAATTGCACGTTGAGATAAAACAACCAGCAAATATGTATGGATTTTTTAGAGCAATTATTTATCTTCAACTTTACAACAACATGTTGAAGCCCATTAATGAGATAAAAAAGAAACCGGCTGTCATTAAAGAAATTGGCGAGATCTCACCTATATACCAGCAGACCGTAAAACTCTTTTATGGCAGTCGAAGTATCAACTTTATAGCGTAACTGAACACTGATTGCAAAAGAACATATCCTTTCCGAACATTAAATTGTATTTCGAATGATTTCGAAACATCAAAGGGACACTTTTTGCTTACAAAAGAGTTACTACTTTTCAAGGCCCGGAAGCAATTCGAGAATAAGAGTTAATGAGTATACTGTAGATAATAGGACCATATTTTTGTAATGGATAGCAGCGGAAATTTAGTGAATATGATTGGGAGTGGGGGCAGCTCATCAAGAACTTTTTAACGATGAACATAAAGACGATCATATTGTAGTCAGCGTGCAGTTCTTAGCAAAAAACTTTGTTCATGGAATTTACATTCAGGTTTAGGAAATGGTAAACACTTGAGGAGGGAATTTATTCATGTAGGTTTCAGTTCGACTAGCATTATCGTAAAAATTTGGCGAGATGGGGACGAGAGATTAAGATTTCATTCTTCAGTGTTACATAAAGGTGTGATTCAGCCAGCATAGATGATTCTTGTTGATAACTTGTCGAAGCGATTTAACTTTGCAAGATAAACGTACAATGTTTTGATATGAGATGCTGCTATCTAATACGGTGGATGCTAATCGGTCAGACGTGATCAATACTTTTGATTCTCATTATTAAGGGTCTGCCTTTATTCGGAATATGTATCATTAATAGTTTTAAAATTAGTTCGGCAATAGTCATGCCATTAAAGTATTGTTTTCTTCAGCTTAATCCTTATCCCCGATAGATAATGGGACAATACTTTTGTAATCGATAGACGTGGAAATTTAGTGAATATGATTAGTACAGGGGACGCCTTATCAAGAACTTTTTTAACGATGAGCTTAAAGACGAGATGGAAAGCAGGTAAGTGGAAGCAAGTTGCACAGTTCTAAGGAAAAACTTTGTTCATGGAATATAGGTTTAGGTTTAGGAAATGGTAAAAACTGGAGGAGGGAATTTGTTCATATAGGTTTCAGTTCAACTATTGTTTTTCGTGAAAATTTTGCGATAGGGGACCAGAGATTCATGCTCAGACGAGCATGTAATTCCCTGCTGATTGTATACACTCTTTAAGATCAGATACTTCATATGAAACCGCTTCCTCTAGCTCCACGCTCACCTGGATATTCCGCATGTGTATGCCCTGCACCACGGGCCCCAAAGGACAATCAAATTTTGATTTTTTTTTGTCACATAAATCTAATTATTCTTCGAATTGTCGGGTCCGTATCGATTGTTATATTATTAAATTAGTTTGAAGTAAATAAAAACAATTATACAATTTGCTCATCCCCAAAATAATTCCAAACTGTTTCAATAAAGATATATACACATATTAAATCTGACCTTTAAGCCATTGGTGATTATTACATGAATTAAGCGAATGTAATATATATAATGAGGCAGGCGTTCATAGAAAACAGAGAAAGTATTCAACGACTGCGGAGTGGGAAGATTGCATACAATGCATCCGTCCAGTTTCGAAAGACAAAAGATATCCCCTGTAAGTGCAGCTCCGCGTGTAATTGTGAGGCAAGCGATGCGTAATCTCAACCACACTTCTCCTCAATCGGCACAGTTTGAGGCCAGTCGCAAGGAGAACTCACAGACGACGGGAAATAGAAAGACTATCGGTTTTTATTGGCATGAAATCAACTGTATTTGAAAGGCAAACAGGTCGGGCTGATTGTTCCTGGCTTTTGACGAAAAAACTAAAAAAATTTTAAAGTCTACAAAGACAATAAAATGGCATTTAAGAAAACAAGAAAACTATTTCATACTTATACACTCGCCGTCTTGTATTCACATATAATGACTCTATTCGCATTTCACAATAGATACACACTATCACACGTATAACATCTTTATTATGACCATGTCAAATCTACAAAAATACCTTCTACTAAAAAACTTAAACCATTAATACCCATGGTGTATGAGATATTACCTGAAAGTACCTCGTTTAAACACCTCGGCTTAACGTTCACAGGACACATAACTTGGAGCAGATATATTGAGGGATTGCCAATGCCGCTGCAAAGAAGGTGAGCTCTCTTTATCGTGCTAGAAAGTTACTTACGCCTGCGAGTATCCTGTACGTCAATAAAGCAACGATTCTCCCATGTATGGAATATTGCAATCACATTTGGGTGCATCTGCTACTAGTCATTTACTCTTACATTGGGTTCAAAAGAAAGCCGCCAAACTAATAGGTCTCAAACTGACATTTAGGCTTCAACTGCTGCAACGTTTGCCTGTCGTACAAGTATTTTAATGGAAGGTACCCCGAAGATCTACAAGCCAATGTAATCTGTCGACATAAAAACCTGAAGAATCCCGAAAAGCAGCAAGATCTAACATCTACACCATAGAAATCCCCAGATGTAAGGAAGTCTTCTACTCTAATAGTTTCTTTCCTAGTTCTGTTAGTCTGTGGAATTACCTACCGGCTTACTGCTTCCCTGTGATTATTGATATGTAGGAGTTCAAGTATGATGCAAACATACATCTTGCTGCTCAACTACCTAAATAGCATCCTTGAAAATTATCACCGAAGTAGTAGCCCTATAAATCAAAAGGGCACTGTGCTTCGTTCGGGGTGAAAATACAATGGAAAAAAAAACAGCTTAAATCAACAAATATTAACAAGCCGCGCGTGCGTGATACCCTTCTGGTGTTTCATATTAGATGACACAAAACAAAATAGTGAGGAAATGATGAATGTGAGAAGTATGAAGGGCCAACGGAGCATTCACATTGTCGCCAAGTTTCAGAAAAATCTAATGGACGGGGCAAGTGTCCTTTTTTGGCATTTTGGGGGCATTTGTAACCATTTTGAGTTCCTGGGAATGCAGAATCCTAATGAAAATTGACAAACGGGGCAGTTTAACGCCTTAAGGCATGTATATTTGAATTCAGCACCATGGAAAACCACCATATAGACATATACGGCATAATCACGTTGACACACCAGTTCCCATCAGATCACCGAAGTTAAGCAACGTTCAGCCTGGTCATTACTAAAATAGGTGACCAATTTGGGAAGACCAGGTGCTGTATGTAGGAGGACTTCGACACCTCCCTGCTAAAAGTTGCAAAAACCTAAGGTCGTCATCTCCCCTAACGGGTATATACATGCTACTGGGGACCGCTTGTGAATTTCATACTCCCATGAAACTTCCTCCTTTAGAGGCAGCCGGTTAAACCCTGAATATGGTTGGTGCTGACTGCACACACACACACACTACATAGACATACATATCACGTTTTTAAGCAATATGCAAAAACAACTCCAAAAAGGCATTTTTTTTAGCCCTAAATGTTCCAGAGGTATGCGAACCAAAATTTTGTTAGGGTCACCATTACTGAATTCATATTAAGAACAGTGGTCTCACAATTTGGCCAAGTTTTAGGAAAATCTAATGGAGTGATGAAACGCTATGGGGCAAAAAGTGTCATTTGGGGCCATTTTGGAGTATTTACATATGTTTAGGAGGAAGACTTCTCAACCTACATACTCAAGGTATTATGTATTTACAGATTTTAAAATTCATATAAAGGGTATTAAGACATGCGGAAAATTTTTTATCGGTTTCCACCCAGAAACAGAGCTGCTAAAGGGGTCAGAATTGAACTCGAGTAGCAAGCTCTTGTTCCGTCAGCGCAAGGACCCGTGGCGCACAGAGGTTAGAGTACATGGAAAAAATCAATTGTAAAAAGTGATATTCTACTGAAGGTTGAAGGTTCTAGCCTCAGAGTAGGCGACCGAAAAATACAATTGCAAATTACTTAGGACCTCTATCCAGTCATGGCTGATGGAACAAGAGCATACTACCCCCGTGAAGTAAAAAAAAAATGGCTTCTGTTCGAAATTGCGTCCAAATCTCCGCGTTCGGCAGAAACACTCCGAAATTCGACAAGATACACATACACATGAAGAACACCGAAGGTTGCATCGGCCGAATCCTTGTGAAAATCACGTTTAAGATGAGAACGGTAGTCCTATGAATCCAAATAATACGAATCCTTATCTTCAAAATTCAGAAACATCAAAAAATTAATTGTTAAAAAAAAAAAAAACATAACACTCGTATGCACATGTCTTAGTTTGTTGCTGTTATTTTTACTTCATTTTTCTTAAAGGAATATAAAATTACGTTTAATACTGAGCAAGGCTGGGTACATCTTCTTGTTATGTCTATATAAATATACATATAAAAATATAAATACAAGGATATTTAAGGCAATGCTATAAATAGCCTGACTTATCGATCGGTTAATGATCTTTTTTATATTCAAATAAAATCATTATTATGATTGTTAATATTATGGTGAATAATGATAATTTTAAAAATAATAACAGTAAGAAAAACACAATTTTAATAATAATAATAATAATAATAATAATAATAATAATAATAACACCATAACAATAACAATATTAATAATAACAGTAACAATAATAAGACGAAATAAGAAGAAAATAATAAAATATGATCTGAAAACTAAAAAAAAAAAAAAATTCTTTTTATATTCATAAACATAATCTCATATTTTTTATGTGTCTTTATATTTTGTCAACCGCGAATGCAAATTTCGTTAATGTACGACAAGTTATTACAGCTGACTGGCACTTTTCTCTTTCAAATTTATGACGTATAAAATTGCTGAGCAACTGTAAAGAAATTACAATATTTTTTTTTTAATCGGCGATGCTATCGTTTCTTTATATTTAGAAATAGCTTGACAATTTGTCAGAATTATGGCATAAATTGGGTAGACGTTGTGCAATTTGCAAATGAGAAACATGTAAAGTGCTACGTGTACATCTAGCGCTGTACTCATACATAAACTGCTGCATTGGTTTATGTGCATTATGCAGACTAACGTGCTTATTTTTACACTGGAATGACCACTTATCGAGGTCCGGAGGCCATTCGAGGATAAGGGTTAATGGGTAAACATTAGTCAATGTGATTATTGCGTAGTAAACATAGGTAGTTGGAATTTTGTAAATTAGATAACGTAGGGGGACGTTTCATCAAGAACTTGTTTACGTTGGACTTGAAGACTATCAGGTTGTAGTCAGCTGGTCAGAAAGCAATCAGAAGAGAGTTCCACAGGCGTGCAGTTCTGAGAAAGAAGCTTTGTTCATGGAATCTACGTTTATGTTTATCCACAAATAAACATTGTGTAAATTTATTGATAGTGTGTTTGGCTAGACGGGTTTTTCGTGAAAGATTGGCGAGGAAGGGAGAATAGATGGAAGCTCAGCTGAGCACTTTTCATGAAAATAACGGTAAAGCAGAGACAGGCTCGCGGCGTCTCTTCTGTGGGAAAAAAGTTGTAGGTAAGAGAAAAGGGCACGTTCTACTAAGCTACGAAGTCTATTTTGAACTGTCATGACAATATAAGCTGCTTCTAGCAGCTCCTGCCTAGTTATGGCAACAATACTCCATAGTTAGCCGTACCTGGCTTTTATATGTACCGACAGATACACCTACATCTAACTGCACATACCTGTAAAGTAATTGATGCCAACAATATGCACCCAGTAAAATAAGCGGATAATCCAACTATATATCTAGAAAAGTGAGAATATGTGTAAAGTTCTAACAAATATACATATAAAATAATAAATCTACAGATTTGAAATTTGGTATATAGGGTATTCAGACATTGTAAATATTGTTAAGCTGTTTTCATCCGGAAAATGGGTGATAAGGGGTCAAAATTGAAAAACTGGAGCTTAGGTGTCATTGACAACGGTTTTGTCTTGAAACATAATCTCCTCATCAGCAAAAAATGGTGGGGGGAATAAAGGCACCAAAATAAAACTACCATTTCTGCAGTAAGTAAGGCGGATATTCTTTAATAAGTTTCATTAAAAAAATTGTTTTAAGTTCAGTCAGTATATCTTTGGGCATGCTGCTATATCTTGTCTCCAAATGGTTGAAATGATTGCCATTTTTAAGATAATTACTATCGTCTCCGTAACGATCGTACAATTAATTTGATTTTGTTTGTTTTTCCTTTTGAAACTAATTCATAATTTATAATTTTTGATCTTTCTACCCAATATTAATATAGCTCTAGGATACATAAACCTATTGAGCGTATTATATATCTACGGTGACATGGACACTGTTCTTGTTATATATATGTGTATATATATATATATATATATATATAAGTATTTACACGAATATTCTTGTCCTAACATACACGTTTAATCAAATGTGTGATGTTATATACGCATCAGATGATTAATTTTATTGGATACAATCAATTTGAGGATGGTAAAAGAATTGTCGGACGTCCTTGGCTTAGGTACAAGGACAAGTTGAAGAGTAACTTGTCTGCAGTGAACATACCATACAGGAGTCTTGAAGATGAGGTGAATGACCGAAAAGGATGGAGATCAAGGTGTTTCGAAGGTCTCCAGAGGTTTCAATCTGAAAGCTTAAGGCAACTGAAAGAAAACATAGTAAGAGCAAAACGACTAGCAGCCGCACTAATATCTTCAGCGTTACATCAACATTCATGTTCTATTTGTGGCCTTGTTTGCAAGTCCCTTGCTGGACTAAAAAGTTATCAGAGGCAAAAGCATAAACGAGTTTAAGAAAGATGGGTTGTCCGAACCTCATACGTCGAAATCGACGGGAGAGTCCATCATATATGTATATATATATATATATATATATATATATATATATATATATATATATATATATATATATATATATATGCGTATTTGTTACATTTAAGAGTCTAATTAATAGTGAGAGTCTTATTAAGAGTTTGTCGTGGAGTTTTAGAGAGAGGGATGTTGTAAGAGAGAGAGAGATTGTTCGTGTTATGACGATTCATATATATATATATATTAAATGTTTCTACTTAGATGTGTAGAGAAAGCTCTTAGAGTGAGGAGACAGTCTTCAGACAGTCTTAGTTTTCATATTGTGTATGTAAGATGTGTATGTAAAGACATTTTAAACCACATAATATACAAGACATATAATAACAATTTTCACTTTACCTTTTGGTAGAATTACAACACAAAGACGACGTTTATAAAAACACATGATGGGTGTATTTCTTCTCACGACCGGTCGTGGTTTTCTTATCAAGAATTCAAAGCTTCACATTCTTAGTTTCAAAAGTGACCGTCTCGCTTATAGACGTTCGAATGTCCATGTCTGGACTGTCGTCTGTCGTTCTCAGACTCTCTCTGACTCTCCCCAGCTTCTCCTTCAGTTTCTCTCAAGTTTCTAACTATATTTAGAACTTCCCATTTTCCATGACGTCATATACATGTTAAACCATGTGTCTTCTTTCACGTGTTCTGGACACGCGTGTCCAAAACTTTTTCCTTTGTTTACAAAAGGAATTTTAACCTATATTCCCAGTGACCTATTTTTCCAATATGTTAAAAGCATGTTTATTAAATTATCTTGTATAGTTGCATTCCTCAATTCAATTTTTCATAACAGAATTGACAACGCACATTCTTTTCTTGAAACTATTTTATCTCTAAGCTAAACAATGGTTTGTTTTACATTCCATTTTCTAATTCTCTCTCGTAATCTATTTCTAAACCTAATTTACGAGGTTCGAATTTCGTCTATTCTATTTCATTTTCATTTTAACTAAATCTCTCTATTTTTATACTTACATGAAAAGGGGGCATACACGTTTAATCAAATGCGTGCTGTTATATACGCATCAGATGATTAATTACACACACACACACACACACATATATATATATATATATACGTATTTACACGAATATTCTTGCCCTTACATACGCGTTTAATCAAATGCGTGCTATTATATACTCATCAAATGATTACTGCCCGCGCATACAGACGCATGCACATAGACGGTAATGTTTTTGCATGGCAATAGGAAACAATAATAAGAAAGGAAGTTTTATTTACAGAGTAACTGATGATTTAGCGATTATTCTTGTATACATAGATATTTTACATTGGAATACTGTTGTTCTTAAAATCGAATACGATGTTTAACTACATATATTAGATGCAGAGAATGTAACATCCATTACTAAGCCACGGAGGTCAACGCTAAACGGTCTGGAAAAGTGTTCATTGTTCATCAAGTGTATTCATCGACTAAAGAAAGTTGCTTATTTTTAAAAGATGATTTTTTAATATAAAATCTAGAATAGTACAGAATCATCCACGTAATAAGATTGCCTCCTTATTTCATAGATCACGTATCTTACTACAAGTATCTTTAAAATGAACTTCCTATGGAATCATTTACTTTCTGATTGCTTAGTAATGTATTTTACTGAATTCTCCCATGTCAGCCAATGTAGAAAAGTACTATTAAATGCAAGATTGAAAATAACGGCCCATGGAAAATTTACATGGTAGTTGCGGAAGATCATTTTAGAAAATAGTGTTGTCTCCAAAGAAACGCTAATCATGTCAAATACAAAGTGTTCACATCAATCTATCTATCTATCTATCTATCTATCTATCTATCTATCTATATATATATATATATATATATATATATATATATAGCCAGTAGAGTTTAGTTTCCTAGAAGTACATCCAATGAAACAACATGTGTCTACCAAAGAGTGCTCAATGAGTGAACAGAGCAGGTATATTAAATTATTTTCATTTGTTTTCAAAAATTTAATTTTTGTATAAATAAATTTAATATATATATATATATATATATATATCTGTGTATCTATCTATCTGTCTGTGTATCTATGTGTCTATCTATCTGTGTCTATCTATCTTCTATCTATCTATGTGTTTATGTATCTATCTATGTGTCTATCCATCAACATATATATACATATATATATATATATATATATATATATATATATATTCGTAGATGTTATTTCATTCGTTTTTGTTTTTGCGATACGTTTTGAATGAATCCAATTATTCTTACGAAAATGCATTTTTACCTAAATACAAATTGGAAATTATTTCCCTTTAACCGATTGTGTACCTCCAAATTGGGAGCGGCATGTATATTATTTTAAAAATATAATTATCCACTGACATGTGCTTCGTCGTCTTCGAGTCATCAGATTCAGCCACACTGATGAGTCGTAGACGACGAAACACGTGTCATTCGATAATTATATATTATAAACAATATGCATATATATATATATGTAAATATAATTATAAAAATATTTTTATATTTAAATTTGATTCAGAAAAATATAACTTTTCAAAAGAAAAATGTATTATTTGAACAAAAAATACAATGTTCGCCAGTAGTTTACTTAAGTCATGGATTTTCGAAGTAATCTTATCTCTTCAGAAGTAAAATATTAAACTTGATTTGATAAAATTTTGCTATTCAGACAATATGTAAAAGATGACATCTACTTAAGAGGGAAAAAAGAAATAAAATAAAGATTGGAACAACAAAAAAAAGATATGAGATTTTAGTATCAAAATATTATAGTAATTTCGATTAGAATAGGAGGATGTTTTTAAATTCCAGATTAGTTAAATATTTTCCCATAGAAGATAAATTTCAATCCTGTTAGATCATCCAGAGTAAAAAAGCAATGACGCTTAGGGAATGGAGAATTTTGGATTTATTCTATATATATATATTTTTTTGCTTTTGGTAGTGCAAGATTTGTGTAAAAGAAGTTCTCTTTTATAAAGTGAAACCTTACTGTTCAAAATAAATATTTCAATTGCCTAAATATCCATGATAAAATCAAATAATTGGAATTCAAAACAGGTAAAATCCTTAAATTTTGAATTTTCTCTACCTCGTATATTGAGTCATTTTATTGTCGTATGTAAAAATATTACCTCCCCAAAACATTTTATAAGGCTTGATACCATAAGAACCATTAATGTGTGATCGAATTTATCTCATTATCAGTGGATATTTTTGTAATTATCGTGAGCAATTACGTGCACTTCTTCTACATACGCACATTTTTATGTAGGAAATAGCAATGTTCAACAAGTAGGCAATTCGACATGATGACTTCTATTATATCAAAGTCGATTTGTGGGTGCGTGAGTTCATTCCTCATAGGTTCCAAAACGGTTAAGCCCATCTTTTGCAATTTTAACAAAAAGTTAATTTATATGTCTGGCAGTGTTCTTAGATATGTTTTGTACAAAAATTCATCCGATAAATATCGAAAATCGAAAAAAGAAATAGCTTTTTACTCTTATCGATAAAAATAAATGGAATAATTTTCACAAGGGTATACTTTACTCTAAACCAACCAGGCGAGATAATAAAAAAATTATTTAAAAAAGCAACAGATTTATTATAATCTGGAGATATAGTTATGTGGAAGAGCATTCAACTACAGTCCGACTGATCCCCTGTTTAATCCTGGGCGTTCCTCATCATTTTATTTTTTTTAATTATTATTAATGAGTTAAATTTACGATCAAAGAAGATATATCATTTAAAATCGCCGCAAATGATTTCTTCGCGTGCCTGTTTTAAAACTAATTATTAATCAGAAGTGACTTTTCAAGGACATTCATCGTCAAACTCAAATATTAGCTGACGCGATATTGTAAACAAAAACAGACGGACTTTGATGAAGGATATTATGATCATTATTATTATTTTTAGAATTAGTACACCGGACAAATCATTCCTCATAATGTATAGGAAACATTAAGTGCTTTATACTATAATAAAAAAAATGCGCAATCTACATAAATTAAAATATATTGCTTAAGCGTATTGTACGACCGGGCAACGATGGGACGTAAGATATAATATAATATATATATATATATATATATATATATATATATATATATATATATATATATATATATATACTAGAAAAAGTACCTGTCGGTGACTGGGTTCAAAAACAGCCTGCAGAAAATGGACTCTGATTCATAAAAGTATGCTAGGTTATGAAAAGGAAGCGTTGTAAAGAGATAGCTTCGAATTTGGGGATATAACATTCAAAGCAAAATATGATGAAAGTCAAAATAAAATAGATAAACCCCATAATTTATTATACCATACCTGTTCACACTGAAACACTTATCACAATATTCTGTGGATCTATATAAAAAAAACCTTGTTAAACTTTGTGATATATTTCAATGAAATGAAATGAGTGTTTTTTACGTAATTTATTGATTGAGATTATGTGTTAATTATTACAGGGGGTGTTTGAATGGTGTGAGAAAGTTAACCTGTGTCCACAGTTAAATAATATTCTTTTAATAACAGTTTACTTATTAATCGCGCTATGTTATAGAAACCTCCACGTTGTTTAATAGTGTTTGAAATCGGGATAAGCGCAGATTCAAGAAGTCTCCGGCGCGGTTTATTTGAAATGAATTTAACTACTTTTGCTTGTCTCATTTCTGTTACAAACTTATATTTGAATTTCAACAGATATATCTTTTTCCCAATAGAATATAAACTTGCGTTCATAGTTTTAAATTAAATTAACGACTATATGACGTCACTAAAATTTCCTTCTCTTTAACAGCGCCAGCCCCCCCCTCCTTTTTGAATTTCCAACATCAATTTTCCGTTTTTCTAAAATAGAACTGCGTCACACTGTTCACGTGAAACATTTTCAAATATTTTGTAATTGTATATTTTTTGGTTTCTTAATCTCATTCATCCAGAGGAAGTCTCGAAATAAAGACGAAACGTTGATGAACACATAATACGGTTTGTTCCTTTTTATTTTCTCTCTCTCTCTCTCTCTCTCTCTCTATATATATATATATATATATATATATATATATAGTTACTGATAGATTATTTCAAATTAACTTTTTTAATTATTTTTAATTTTAGTATTAGTTCATTGAAAATCGGTGTTTTCGGCGATGATAAAACAGGAAAACAATTCTACAGTATAGCTCACTTAAAAGAAACCCGGAAAATGTAGCCGAGAGGAGGAACATTCTTTTAGTATTTAAGTTACTTGTACCTTTGTTTATGCTTCCTGTCGTGTTATAAAAGTATTGTAAGTGTTCCCCGTTGACTTCTATGTATTTCTGTGCCCATTTAACAAGGTTTGCAGATACTACCTGTAAACCTTCTCTGATGATTCTCCTGCAGCGTTGTTAATGTTCTCCATTAGTTGGTCTAGATTGTGAGGAGTACTTGCATAAATCTTGCATAAATCTTTATGCTTTAAAGCCCCCTATAGATAAAAATTACATCCGGGGGAAGAAGTGCCCATAATACTTTGCGTATTGTTGTCTCTTCCATAAATCTGTCATAAACTAGTATCAGTTATCTGTGAGACCTGTAGCATGTGGTCACATCTGTAAAGCATCACAATACTCTGAAGTCAATGGAATAATAATAATAATAATAATAATAATAATAATAATAATAACAACAACAACAACAACAACTCGGTCTTGTTTGATTATGTCTTCCTCCCAAAACAAGTCAGCTGAGTTGGATTTTAAATGAGAAACAATATGGCGCTGACCTTGTCCTGCTGTCTTTTCCTAATATACGTAAAAATAACTATACCATGGTTCTTTTCTTTCATTGGATTTCTGATAAATTATTGAGTATCACGTCTCAAACTATGCATGTGAGTGTACTAGCTTGAAGAATCACGAGCATCTCTGATCGTGGATCCAAACGAATTGTATCAACAAGTGAAAAACAACACTAATCGTATTACAGTAACCATATATCTGACGTTGATCCATTCTTAATGGCCTCCGGATGTCAGCAGAAAATAGGTCAGAATCATAACGATGTAAAGATGTTTTATTATAAAATGTCTCAGATAATGCTAAGTAAAGTGCTGTTTATTGCCTAGTTGAATTCTCCTAAGTAGTAAATAATGATTGATCGTTATAAACCAGAAAGTGTACGTTGTTAATTGAGATGGCTGCACATATACACTAGCAGAATACCCGGCATTGCTCAAGATTTAATGAGATAGGTGAGAAAATATACTAGCAATAGCCCCGGCGTCGCCCGGGATTGAAGAATATTGATGGAAATATATATTAGCAGGATTCCTGGCGTTGCCCCGTATTAAAGGAGATAGGGGCAAATTCATGCTAACAGAATAATCAGCGTCACTCTGAATGTAACGAGGGTGGTAGAATATAAAGTTTGTACCAGAAATTGATTAAACAATTTTCTATCTCCAAATTACTTTATTTGTAAATAGCGAGGGGTACCCGGCGTTTCCCGGGTGTTTGGAGGTGTGTGTGGAAACTCCAGGAGTGGGAGGTGGGGTTAAAAAAAGTCAGTATCAGGATCAAACCCGAACCGTTGAGGCAAAGTTGTAAATTAAAGTGTGAAAAAAAACGTGCGACGTTACCAATTGCCCCACCGCGAGATACTAACAGAAACACGTTTGAATTTATTTAATTACTTGGATTTGGCAGGTGCTCGTTTTAATGAGTTAAAGGTCAAGTTTGACTGCGGGATAGTATTTCATTTACTGCGGAACGCCCCCCCCCAAGATGTTATAGGAAATAGACTAACCCACATGCGGCGAGCGAAAAATGTTGAATATTTATCTTCCCGAAATCGAGCAAATTAAATAGACAGGCGAGCTTCCTTGTAAACTGTGAGATATTACGATTTATATGTGATATAAAAAGTTTTAAAAAGTTGTGAACCGACCGACCGCTTCTCTGAAAAAGCCTTTTGTAGACATGCAGAAAAAGCGAACATACATACACACATACATACATACATACATACATTTTCGCTTTTATATTTATAGAAGTCGATTCCGGATATGGCTAAAACAGGTTACGATCTCAAATTATAAATTGTTGGTTTACTATGAAAGTTTACTAGGCCAGTTTCTATAGGGGATGATATATATATATATATATATATATATATATATATATATATATATATATATATATATATATATATATATATATATATATATGTATTTTAAATCTTATTTTATTATCCGGGCATGATGTAAGGGTTGTAGAGCTGAGTAGAAATAAATAAATAAATAAAAAAAAGGTAAAGTTATTTCATATACATGCTGTAAATTACCTAGCATAGGTAAGATACAATTATTTCATACGTCTAATACCCGTCCTAGCTAGGTAAAATATCATTCTGCTCGAAATAGCAAATGATACATAGACATTAAAAATTCCTCTGTCGTAAGAATAACAAATATATTTAAAATTAAATTCAATTTTGTCATTGTTTATACGGTCCCGAGAAACGCCACGTAGCGCCACTAGTAGTAAACAATGATTGATTGTTATAAATAAGAAAATGTATGTTGTAATTTGAGAATAAACCCTTTTCGTATTCAATATATTCAATATTCATTATGCATGAGAAAATATAAAAAAACACAAGACGATATCAGCTATTTTTTTTTAATAATTCTAATGACTGTCCACACTAGAAATGTTAAATAATTGCATTAGAATTTTATCAAACTAATTATTCGTCGGATCAATTACTTAAAGTACAATGAAAGGTCTATTAAAATATTAATATTAACTATGCAATGTTGGAAAATGTACTTATTTTTTGTCGTGGCAACTGATAATATAACTCTTCATTTTCCAAGAGACCAGGAAAATACGCCTCCTAGCGTAATTTGCAATTCATACGCCTTCGGGGCAAGATCAAAGTGTAGTATCTGTTCCGGCAGATGCTGCAAGCTATGACTAGCTAGGACTAGCTATGACTAGCAAAGACCAGATGTGGGGGCAACCCCACATGCCTGACCTTTAACCAGCTCCCATTTCCCACCTCTCGGGAGCTGGTCCCCCTTTCCCCTTCCCCCTCCCTTCACTCCTCACATTAAAAATTGGCCTTGTGCCTAATTTGCTCGGTGGGGGAGCAAATAAATACCATCTGTTCCGGCAGATACTACCAGCAAATACCATATATGGGGGAAACCCCACATATAAGACCTTGGTCAATGTAGGTGCAACCCTTCATACCAATTGTCACTATCCAGCTCCCCTACTCCCCGGGGAGTTGGTCCCCATTTCCCCTTTACTCCTCGCTTTAAAAATCGGCCTTGTGCCTAATTTACTCAGTGGGGGAGCAAATAAATACCTCAAAGTGTAGTATCTGTTCCGGCAGATACTGCAAGCAAATACCATATGTGGGGGAAACCCCACATATAAGACCTTGGTCAATGTAGGTGCAACCCTTCATACCAATTGTCACTATCCAGCTCCTCTACTCCCTGGGGAGTTGGTCCCCATGTTCCCTTCACTCCTCGCTTTTTAAATCGACCTTGTACCTAATTTGCTCGGTGGGGGAGAAAATAAATACCGAGTTTTGGACAAGATCAAAGTGTAGTATCTGTTCTTCAGATGCTGCACTTCAATTTCTTGTTCTCTGTCAGTGGAGGAGAAATCCTTCACGACTGAGACAATTTTTATTTTTGTTCCTTTACTCCACGTTAAAAAACGACCTTGGTGTCCAACTCTGTCCCATGGGGAGGCATTGTAAATAGGAACTTATACGCACTTGTGAGTAAAACTGCTGTGTAAGCAACTTCGTTATTTGTTGTAGTTTCCTTAAACTATAAAACACCGAATTGTGTCTTTCCTCCTGTTTCTTACAGTTTCACAATGCTTATTAAGTGACAAGAGATATTCATTTGTGTTGTGAACAAATAGTTGATTATGTAAAGTACTATCAACAAACAGCTACACAAAAATATCTTTTTAAATTTGTAATAGAAATGAAACATTTTGACAAATTTGAGGAATATTAAAAGAAAACGGAAACTCTTTCTCGTTAGAGCCTCACCACTCGCCCAGACTAATTTAGACATTCTACCGGACTTCATCATTTTCTCTTACCTAGTTTGTTGCTTTTATCTTGAGAATTATAGAAATAATCAATACTGATATCGGCTGTTATTATATTATTATTTTTTTTACATATTAATATAAATAATACTCCTAAATCATACATATTTCTCTGTATGTATATATTTTTTATTTATATATTTACGCATTTATTTATTTGGATATATATGTAGATGCATGTATGTATGTATGTATGTATGTATGTATGTATGTATGTATGTTTATGTGTATATACATGTATATATATATATATATATATATATATATATATTTATAACCATAACCATATACTTTTTTAATTAGTAGTAGTAGTAGTAGTAGTGGTGATGATGATGGGGGTGTAGGGGCTGTAGCAGTTTTAGCATCTGTTATAATATTTTAAAGTGTATAGTATTATCCTTATGTGTGTCTATGTATGTGTATCTATACATATATATATATATATATATATATTCATATATATATATATATATGAAGGTTTTATTTTATTTCTTATTATTATGTCTATGTAGATATATGTGTATTTTGCGTTGTATATATATATATGTATATATTTATATATATATGTACATGTCTATATATATATATGTGGGTGTGTGTATGGATGTGTGTATGTATGTGTATATATATATATATATATATATATATATACTTGTATGTTTTTGGGTGTACTGATTGAGAGTAGAATTTTGAGTGTACATTGTGGATGCTTTATCGGCAACTCTCGTAACTCTCGCTTCTCCTTATTTGTCCCTCAGTTCTCATTTCCAATGAGTGATTTTTCTGAAAAAGCGTGAAAAAAGCTACTTTCCAGAACGGCAGTACTTCGTGAACAGTAGTCTGAGATGTCGGAAATCTTCCGTTTCTTTGTCCATCTTTGTGGCCTCGTCAACTAGTAAGGGTGCTGGAGGTAAACGTTTCATCTGGGCTGACGTAATCCGCCTGATGGTCAGGGACCCGAACCTTTGATTAACCACTAAGGAGGGTGTTCTATCAGCAGGTGCAAATACTGGGGCTGCTTCATTGTCATCTGGTGAATGGATTCTGGACCATGAAGTAGTTTCTAGTGGGGCCTCTCGATGTCATACTAGTGGGTAATTGTTACGGCTTTACTTTATCATGTGCTACAAAAAATCCTGTCTTTTTCTCTCCTGCTTTTTCTCTCTGACCTGCTCTAACCATGTCTGTCGACCTGTTTCACACATCCAAAATCCTCAACATAAAATCTCCAGAAAAAACATCACGTGTAAACCTAGAACCCCATCCTGCAACGTAGACCCCTACTACCATGCCTCCTCCTCTAACATCAGTGGTCTATGTTCCAACCTTCCAGAGGTTGAACCCCAATTACAGGAGACGAAACCGGACATATTCTTCCTAAGCGAAACTGACATAGGGTCAACCACTTCCCTAGACGAGTTCATAATTAAAGGACACTCTAACTTAACATCTTAATCTGACCTCCAAGATCGACATGGGCATGGAATATGTGCCTACATTAAAGATGCCTTTCCGTGTGATAGGAATATCTCCAGTGAAGATCCTAACTTACCTTATATGTGCTTCCGGGTTGCACTTGCTTACACTACTGCATTTTTATTTTCCCACTATCGCCCCCACAACAGCGGAGTTATTATCTTTAAGAGCATATCTGAGAAAATAGGCCACATCCTGTCTGCTCATCCTTCGGCTAACATCCACATTTGTGATGGCTTCAATGTCCACAATGTCGAATGGCTGACCCACTCGAACAAGATAGATGATGAGGGGAGGGTCTGTCATGATTTCGCCATTGCCTATGACCTCATTCAGAGTGTTCACGAACCCACGGGTGTGCCCGATACTTCCGGTCAGTACGCTAGTCTTCTCGACCTTTTTCTCACAATTTCCCCTGAGCTATGTTCATGTACCGTTCTGTCTGCTCTGGGATCTTCTGACCACTCAGTTAAGATAAAAACGAAATGCAATAAGTCTTCAGACGTGCCTATTCATCGTACGGTATATCGATACTCTACTGTTGACTCGGATTGCTTCTGTACACTTATATATGATTTACCACTGCATTCCATGTTTAAATTATGTGTTCTCCATAGTAGCAGACCTAACCGAATCGTTAATTGTAGGCATAGACCGATTCATACAATCTAAAAAATTCCAACAAAAACTTAATAGCCAGCCATGGTTCTCCCCAGAATGTGCTGCTGCCACCGCGCACAGAAATCACTTTTTCCAATAGCTACCAACGTAATAGATGCACTGTGACTAGAGCTGCTTTCAGGAATGCCAGCAACCATTGTTAAAGAGTAATAAAAAATGCAAGAGAGCTATATGCTCAGTCCGTTAAATCCAAAGTAGCTGAGCAGAGGCTTGGTTCCCACCAGTTTTGGCAAATAACAAATAGGATCCTGAACAGAAGCGGGCGTTCTATCCCAACCATCATCAATGGACCTGAGGTCATCTCGTCAGCGTCAGAAAAGGCCAAACTATTTTCCAATAACTTTGCAGCCAATTCTACCCTATGCGACGAAGCCCATCAACTTCCCATATTTCCTCCTATAACAGACAACGCGCTATGCAACATGTAAATATATGTGCGTGAGGTCGCCAAGCTAATCAATAACCTTGATTCCAGTAAAGCAACTGGTCCTAACGGCATTCCAATTATAGTGCTGAAAAAGCGCCAACCAGAACTTGCCCCCATACTTACAAAACTGTTTAAGCGTTGCCTTAAGGAGAAGTGCTTCCCAACATCCTGGAAAACCTCATCAGCATGCCCTGTATTAAAGAATTCAGGTTCTAAGTCGTCTCCCTCTCAGTCAGACCAATAAGTCTCCTGTGTGTCCTGGGTAAGATGCTGGAATCCATATTAAATAGAGAAGTAGTCAACCATCTCAGTAGAAATAATCTTCTTGTTGACATGCAATATGGTTTCCGTTCTGCCAGATCTACAGCAGGTGTGCTAACAGTTATATCTCATAGGATTAGTGAATCTCTTGACAAAGGCTTTCTTTTCTTGGGCAATTGCTCTTGACATATCAAAAACCTTCGATAAGGTATGACATAAGGGCCTTCTCTACAAGATTTCCAGCTAAGATGTAACTGGAAATGTTTTCTCAATTATTAAATCATTTTTCTCTGATAGGCTCATAAGAGTAGTGGTTGATGGGTAGAAATAAGAAGCTCTCAGTATTAATGCTGGAGTTCCTCGGCGGTCAATCCTGGGCCGGACTCTCTTCCTGATCAACATCAATGATCTCCCAAAACACATATTTTATCATTCCTTGACACCTATGCTGATGACACGACCATCTATGGCAACACATCAAAGACCGTAAATGACAAAGTTCTCTCTGATTCTCTCTCCTCTGATCTCGAGCGCGTAGTAAAGTGGGAAGTGGGAAGATGTGGCTGGTTACTTTGAATGCATCTAAAACCAAGTTCCTATCTTTACATTATCAACGCTCTGATATCCATCTGGAATCAATTGAAATATATGGCTCTCGTCTAGGGGAGGCTCCATGTTTTGACAAGCTTCTGGGGTTGACCTTTACTCCAGACCTGAAATGGAATACGTACATCAAGTATGTTACCAAAGTCGCTGGAAAAATGGTAGGGTCCCTCTATCGCTCCAGAATATGTCTCACTACTGACGCAATTATCTATTTATATAAAAGCCAAGTGCGTCTAAGTATGGAGTACTGCTGCCCCATCTTGGCAGGCGCTGCTAAAAACAGCCTATCCTGCCTTAACAGAGTACAAACTAGGATTCGTGGCTTAGTGGGGGGCGATGCCCTTTTCTCTTCCCCGCAACTTCTCTCCCACAGGAGAGATGTTGCGAGCCTGTTTTGTTTTATCCTTACTTCCACGACAAGTGCTCGTCTGAGCTCGAATCCCTTGTTCCCCTTCGCCAATCTTTCACGAAAAACACCCGTCTAGCTGAAACCACTGTCAAAAATTTTCCCCAAAAATATTGGCATTGATAAATCTGTGCCAAAACAAAAACGTAGATTCCATGAACAAAGCTTCTTTCTTAGAAGTGCACGCTTGTGGAACTCTGTTCCGTTTGCCTGTTGTCTTGATAAGTGGTGACCACCTTGTAAAAAAAAATTATTTATGTATAAATGTGAGTAAGTACGTGTATGTATGTTATGTGTATATGTATAAGTATGTATGTGTGCATGAGTGTGTGTATGTATATATATATGTATGTATGTATATGTGTATATATGTGTATATTTACTTTTATCAATATCGCTATATGATTGACACAATCATTTGCTGCTATTATACACATTAGAATTATCGTTGCTGCTATTATAAACATTATTATCGACATTTTTATTAGTTTTTTTTAATTATACTTATTAATAAATGGGTTATTATAATTAAAAAATATTAATTTTATTATTATTATTATTATTATTATTATTATTATTATTATTATTATTATTATTATTATATTGTCATCTTTATCATCATCATGCTTTTCTTAATAAACTATGATTCCGCAACCCGTAAAAAATTATAATCATCGCACCTACACTTTTTTTCGATAATGACATCGAATTTCTTCATAGAAATATCTGGTTCATTCTGTCAAGACAATTTCCTATCAGAGTAATACGAGCTTTCCCGTTTTTTGCCACCCCCACTCGTTTGAAATCACTTTTTTTTTAAAGCCGATGATGAAGGTTCTCATATTAGATTTCTCTCTTTTTACTATTTGACTAGAGACAGACTTCTCTTTGGACTACTGCACTGCCGGAAAAAAAACAATTTGCATTATTTCAGCTGTTTTGTAAACTTTCCAATTGGATTTTGGAAAACTCTCCGATAGGATTATATGCATCTTCATGGGACTTATTTAGGAATACATTCTATCTAAAGAACTATGCATTTTGAATCATCTCTAGAGGAGTTTCGTTCAAGCTGAAATATTATGCGGGATTATTTTTTTTTATATTAGTTTTTTACATATACAATATTTTTTTCATTTTTTTATTTGTGAAATTTATAACTACAATACATTTCGGTTTTACTTAATGCCTTAACTAGCAAATTCTAGCATTTACTCAGTAGTAAGACGTTGATGGAGTTCCACAGCACTTCCTGAAGCCGGAGGTTCGCCAAAAGAATGTCATGCGACCGGTCTAATCCATTAGAGTTTTTAGAATGTAGACTACACCATTATAGCAGAGAAGTACTATCAACAAATATATAAAATACATCAGAAACTCCGACATTAGTATTAGTTAGCAGAAAAGGCCCAATTCTCCCCCACTGCGATGTCCGACCGCATTTGCTAAACCGACCCTGCAACGGTTTAACGAATTGGGCTACCAAGTCTACCTGATCCGCTAAAAGCTGTAGACGTCCTCCTTGCGGACTCTGTTTCAAGAATCTCGACAACTTTCTGCGTATAAATGCTTCAAAAACGTAAGCTATATTATAAACGCTTTCAGCCACTTCATCGCAACCAGAACACAAGATTTTTTTTTTTGCGTTACTGGCATGAATACACTTGTTTTGCGTTGGCAAAGAATGTTGATTCTGATGGTGTTTATTTCGATCAATAAATATGTGTTTGAGCTGAGATATGCTTAGCAGAATTTGAAAGTTAAAAACTGCAATAACTTAGTTTTGTAACGCAGGAAGATGTTGAATCTGAGATTTGTGAGTCTTTTGAATCAAAACAAAAAGGAGTTGATTTTACAGTGATGGAATAAATAAGCTTGCTAATAGACGGAGGAAGTATTAATAATCAGGGAAAGTATATTGATGATTGAATCTTTAACATGTGGTAACATATTTTCTTTTTTCATTAATTTGGACAGAACTTATGGGATAACCTGATAAATTATTTTACAGTCAATTAATTTAATTAAAACAAGAAATCATTCAATAAGCGTCGCTATCTGGCATTCAACGCTTACTTAACAATTACATGCGTGAATCTTACTTTTATTGTAAAAGTATAAATTTGCAGCGGCATAGGGTTTTACGATATTAGCCTAATGGATAGCGTGGTTGTTGCCAGCGTTTTTTGTTTCAGGTGTGCACAAGCAATAGTTTTTCTTTTACTTTTCTTTTAATAACGCAATACGCAAGTGTGTTTAAATAATTCTTTTTATCTTTTAAATGTTAAGATTAGATTAATTTCAGTTTGCTTTATTTTAAAGATTTTTGTATCCAATCTTTCGAGGTTTACAGATTGTGATCAGAAAACAACTCATAAAGTACGTTGCAACAAACCTTTAAAAGACTTTTTTTTCTAGACTAAGGTAACATTTCAGAAAATCGCTATGTAGTCATTAAAAAGTGCTGAATGTTCTGAGAATAGTTTTTTTCCTTTGTATCCAGCCTGTTAAAGAATCTAGCAAGGAGATGGTCAGATATTTCTTCTTTTTTAAGGTGCTTACATTTTCGTGTTTTTATCCGTTTTTTTTAGCGGGATTACTGTCTCTTTTATCTTCCGTATCGCTAGAACTTTGAGTTTATGACTGTGCATGGGAAACCATTATTGTACGTGGTGTGTGTGTGTATGTGTGTGTGTATGTGTGTATATGTGTGTGTGCATGTGTATGTATGTGTGTGTATTTGTGTGTATGTGTGTGTGCATGTGTGTGTATGTGCGTGTGTGTGGGTGTATGTGGGTGTGTATGTGTGTATGTGTGTGTGTGTGTGTATTTGTGTGTGTATGTGTGGGTGTGTGTATGTGTGTATGTATGTGTGTGTGCATGTGTGTGTATGTGTGTGTATGTGTGTGTGTGTATGTGTGTGTGCGTGCATGTGTGTGTTTCAACCCGATTTTGTTTTCGTCCTTCTTTCTCCATATATTTTCATGAGTTCTTATTTATGGCCGTTTGTTTTTCTTTCCCACAACCAACTGATCAGTTATGCCCATTTGTATGGAGCTAAAAGTCTCCGGCCCCAAATAACGACCTGTTATATAACGGTACTATCACAAACGCGTTTATATAATCAAGTAACGAATATGTAGAATATCTTTGTTTGCATATAGAAACTGATCCATTGTGTTGCATAACGGCTGCGTTTATATATACTGACGTGTAGAATTTCTGTACGTTTCGGCAGAATCGTCTACTGAGTGTACACTCGTGGAGAAAAAAAATGAGCCTAACAAATTTTATATATTTTATCGCACTAAAACCTATATTGAACAAAGAAAAATTGAACAAGGAAACTTAAACGAGATTAATAACAGAGAAAAAGACATTTACTATAATACATGTTTACTATGAAATCGCATTCCCTTTTGATTACTTTAAAAAATCAATCTTTCTAGACATGCTATACACCAAAGTGGAATACTGTGAAGATAAAATTCTATTCCATTCGTTTTGCACAGCTTCCACCAGTTTGTCAGTGTTTGAAAAAAGTCTTCCATCCAATGCACGAGATATTATAGACCAAATATTCTCGAATGGGTTCAAATCTAAGCTTTGACCTGGTCAAAATATCACATTAATTGAATTATCAGGAAACAATTTTTGTGACTTTAGCAGTGTGTGTAGGGGCATTATCATGTTGAAAAATAATGTTCTGAGACATTCCCAGCTTGTGGATACTTAGTAACAGTTCTGTTTCTAACATTCGAATGTATTCCTTTGCATTGATTGACTTCTCACATCTAATAAGTTCCCCAACTCCTGCTGCAGTAAAAGTTCCCTATACCATTATCCCTCCATTCCCGTGTTTAACTGTTGTTTCTTATGCAACTTGGTGAAAATATTTGTCCAGTTCTTAGATTGCACCGTTTGGGAGCATCGGAAGCATCACTAACAAGACAAAATCTTGATTTATCTAACCAGAAAACATTCCAGAGCAAGTCTGTATCTTTCTTGCCACAACACGACAAAGATCTATTTCTATCATGTATATTATTCTTAGATAGAAATGGCTTCTTTCCACACCTTTTAGAAGAAAATCCAATTCCTTTCATTAGTCTTGATATTGTATATCTAGAAAGATAATTTCTAACCTCTGCTTTGAATTCTTTGCTATGGTGAACATAAGTTTATTTTCAATCCTTCAAAACAGTTATTGTAAGCCTGTGACCACCCTTCAAAATGAATGCTGTGGGGCAACCGGATGTAGATTTCCCCTTTACCAAGCATTCGACTTCAAACCTTTGACCAATTCGCTTCACTTCAGAAAGATATGTTTTCACTTTTTCTTTTCTTAAAATATAAAAAAAAATCTGCTTGTAAGTCATTTTGGACTGCCTTTATCTTGCAATTCGGTTTTTATATCCTCGCCAAAATGCGATCCTACAATTTTTAGGATTAATTCTTCACTCATAATTATATGCTATAATAAGAATTATCTGCAAAATAGAAATGTTCAGTTAAAATTAACAATAATTCATGGAAAAATATTGAAAAATCGATTTTTCCTTCTTTCAATCTTGGCCCATTTTTTGTTCAATGAGTGTATATACGGTTATCTATACGTGTCTATGTGAAGTATCTATTGATATACTGACTGTACTGTCTCTTAAATGCATATGAATAGCATGTTCAGATAAACGTGTAATCGTTAGCGGAAATGTCGTCTAGCATTTATAATTTGTTTAATACCTCGTCTTACGTGAATTCCGTTTACGTTGACAAAAGGCGACAAACAACTTTTTATAATGTCTTTCTTTTCCAGTACGTGAAACGCTTTGAAAGAAAATACTCCCCTCTTAAGGAAACAGCAAGACAACATATGCTTTATATAACTTTGCAAACCATACATTTGCTACCTACATTTTATAAAATGCGTCTGTTAGAGCCGACGTTGATGTAGAAACGACAACTGATACTGGCTCTGCTGCCGTTAAATATATTAACTGGTCTCCCCTGCTGTTTATATATATATATATATATATATATATATATATATATATATATATATATATATATATATGTATGTGTGTCTGTGTGTGGGGGTGGGTGGGTGGTTGTGTATGTGTGTCTATCTAATTTTTGAGATAGGTTAAAAATAAATATATAAATAAAACAAATTTGTTGTTTTATGTTTAATCTTTTTTTTTTTTTTAATTTTTTTTTTTATTACATTTTCACCCCAAACAAGGCACATTGCCACTTTAATGTAGGGGACTACTATCAGGGGAAACATCTACTGGGGTACTATGTAGGGATTAGGGCAGCGAGATGTCGGTTCACGTTGCACTTGAACTTATGCATGTCAGTACATTTGGGGAAGCAGTGACCTGGAATGGAATTCCAAAGTCTAGCAGTTCTGGGGAAGAAACTACTGGAGTAGAAAGATCTTTTACATCTAGGGATCTCTACAGTGTGGGGGTGGGATTTTGTAGCTTGTCGGGTCTGTCGAGGGTGTTCACGTCGTGGAGGCACAAGTGTCTGCAGTTCTTCAGAGCATTCACCATTATAATACTTGTAGAACAGGCAGAGGGATGCAACGTTTCGACGATGGGACAGAGGCTGAAGTTTTGATGCCAGTTTAGGGCCTATCAGATTTGCGACTCTCTTTTGAACCCTGTCAAGGAGCGAGAGACTAGTAGCCGATGCACCGGCCCAAATATGACAGCAATACTCCATACATGGGCGAATAGTGGCCTTATAGAGGTACAGGATACTTTCGGGTGTTAGAACTGTTCTAGCACGGTAGAGAGAGCCCACCTTCCTCGCAGCGGCCCTGGCAATGCCCTCGATGTAATTGTTCCAGCTCATGTTTCCTGTGAACGTTAGGCCAAGGAGCTTGAAAGACGTACTCTCAGCTAAAGAGTTGTTGGCCATTGCTATAGGTGATAGAGAAGGTTTCTTGTAATTATTGAATGAAACCAGTTTTGTCTTGGTGGCATTGAACGTTACCATCCATTTTTGTCCCCATTCCACTACTGATTTGAGGTCATCCTCTAGTGTTTCTGTCATTACTTTAGATATATGTTCATTTGTTTTCCTGTCGTGCCTGCTAAAGAGTGTGGTGTCATCAGCATATATACCCATCTCAGAGGCAATTTTGTCGGGGAGGTCATTTATGAATATCAGGAACAGCAGAGGACCAAGGATAGATCCCTGGGGCACTCCCGCATTTATATTATATTGTTTAGACGTACGACCGTCGAGGACAACCTGGATTTTTCTCTTATCTAAGAAGGATTTAATTATGTTAAGTATTCTACCAGTGATACCGTAAGATCTAATCTTCCTGAGGAGACTCTCATGCCATACCCTGTCAAAAGCCTTAGATATATCAAGAGCTACCGCTCTGCCCTCTCCCGCTTTGTCCAGTGAATGGTATATGCGTTCAGAGATTACAGTGAGGATGTCTGCCGTGGAACGGGCTTGTCTAAATCCATATTGATGGTCGGTCAGAAGTTTAGCATCTGTAAGGTGCTGGACTAGAGCATGGTTAATTAAGGTCTCAAATATTTTGGCAAAAAGTGGGAGGAGGCTAATAGGGCGATAATTTAATGGGTCAGTTCTTTCGCCAGAATTCTTGAATACTGGTACCACAGAAGCAGTTTTCCAATCTACGCAGAGACATTACAAACTGGGTAACTTGGGGTAGATGGCTATATATGTATATATATATATATATATATATATATATATATATATATATATATATGTGTGTGTGTGTGTGTGTGTGTGTGTTTGTGTGTGTGTGTGTGGTATGGGTAACCATTTGATAAGTCTATGCGCCGAGTCGTAGAAATTTCCAGGTTGGTATCTAAGGCCGCATAAATTTACTGAGAGAGCAGCACCCACAGTCTTCGTTAAGAAATGTATCTAGGAGAAGAAAACTCGGATATAAAAACCTGCGGTTTGCTGTTTATCTGTCCAGTCGTAGTTATCTGCACCGACAAAGGTAAGCAGTAATACCAAGAAGTGTGGCTGGTTCTATACAAAGCCTTCACCACAATAAACAAATCATCTGTGTGGATTTCCTAGCAACTTATATATATATATATATCGCTTGATTTTTATTTATTCGTTTTATAAAGACTGGGGTTAATAACATTTTGTAATTTCACTCTTGCAGAGAGTACCTGATAAGTTGCGCGATAGTTATTAATATATCAGAATCAGATAGATCCTACTCTTTGAAACTGCAGGAACATTAGAAAACCTGAGGCAGAGTACTGTTCATTTTCTCAGAGAAATAATCTACCCAGAAAGTATATATATATATATATATATATATATATATATATATATATATATATATATATATATATATTCTCCTCTGTTCAACAGTCCCTTTTTTCTGCATAAGAAACTACGCCAGTCTATTTTGAATCTCCTTTTTGTTTTTCGAAATTGTGCTCGTTTGAGCTTCATTTGCCGTATTTTTTTTTTTACTTGTGAACGATTAGAAAACAGCATTGGTTTTCTACCACATAAAAGTAGTTCCATTGTAAACACTAATCAAAACATTCATTAATTCGTCACAATTAAACACGTAGCAAGTTTTTTTTCCATCTATATTGTAACATATATGCCCACAAATCCTAGGTCAAATAAATGTTTTAATGAGTTCTCACAAAATCGAACTTCTCGGTTTTTATTATCAAGCCGTTAATAATATTCGTCATTTTTCAACTTAGAATAATTTGATCAGAATACTTTCTATACTTGAGTACTTTTGTCTTTAATAGTGGTTCTTTAATAGTGATCAGTACTTTTTATTGATAGGCGTATCAGGTTATTCTTTTGTTATTCTTTTTATAAAAGGAAAAAAAGAGTAAAGACCCAGCGTTATTCTATGATATTTCATATGACTAATACTTGCGAATTATGAACAGAAACGCAGATGAGACGATATTTTCAGTCAATTAATCTCTGAAACAGACTGTACTTTTCGTTCTTTTAGAAAGGATTAAGGCGAAAAAATCGCTCTTCTATATCTGTAAGCGAACGTCGGCCATCTTTAAAATCACGCATAAATTCCTCGCGGACGTCTACTCTTTCACGGTTAGATAAGAAATACACATTCACATGTGGAAGCGGCTTGCGTACGGATGCTGCGAAATATGATTGTTTACACACTTCGATGGAAGATGGAGAGAAAAAAAAACTGAACACATTACTCAATTATGAATTTAGGTGTACTTGGCGCGCGTAAACAAATCTTAATATTCTAAATGACCGGAAGTCATTCCCAAGATAGGAAAATAAAATATGAGTTCGTTTGCTCAAGGGCTTCGACATCTCCGACACCATAATTATTTACAAAGTTCGAAATGTAACTGTTTGGTGCACGAGTTATTTTTGTTAGTCCAACTTCTGCAATGCTATTAAACATATTGTATTCTCGCTGAATGAAACACACAGATATAAAATCGACTTATATAAAATTGAATATTCCGAGTTCAAATATAATCATATCATCCCGATGGAAATACTGAATAACGTATTGGCGATATCTACACTTATAACACGGTCCGCCCGGTCGCTGGTGTGACTGACGCATTTGTTACACTAAATGTCCCGGAAACAGTCCGCGTATGAAGATCTGTCGATTAGACGTCTTTTGTCGGAGGTAAAATCAAAGGCATAACATAAATGTTGGGTGTGGCCATCTCCCTCTCTCAGGGCGGCGTCCCCCTCTGGTGGTGTCATTCTGTGTCGGATCTTCTTCGTCTTCAAGCCCGTTTCATTTGAACTTAGGCAGACATTCAATACAGCACAAACAAGGCACAACACAATTGTATATATATATATATATATATATATATATATATATATATATATATATATATATAATCTTAACTATTTTATACCCCATACGTTTTCATGCAATAAACTGTTTCATCCAAAAAACTCCTTAAAACTAACTAACCTAACTAATGATGAGAGGAGAGGGGGGTTCCCTTCCTCTCATCTACAGAGGAACTGAAAATACGTGCTCACCTCATGCCGTCCAAACGAAAAGAGACCGAAAACAAGAAAGGGAATTCTGGGATGCATTTCTATGCACCCCTCCGCTTACAGACAAATTACCACCTGGCTCTGCAGGGGGAGAGTGCATAATTAACCACTAACCGTGGAACTACGATATAGTGCCACACACTCTGATATAGTAATTTTTCTTCAAATTATATTTTATAGGGATTTTGTTAAATTTAACATGATATAAATAAATGCACACACACACACACACACACACGTATATATATATATATAATCAAGTTGCCTTTAGATAAGCAGTAATTTGCTGCTACACAGTCATGAGCATGTTTCAGTCTTCTAGTATTCAGTAACTAGATACCTCTTCAGGCAACAACGCTTATTTTCGAAAGTTAGAACCATGTCCAAGGAACCTATATCTAAAATTTCAAATGTTTAGACCCCAAATTGTCGGAGGAGTTTGGTAGAGTTCGCAAAGGTAAAATCGTTGAACTTTGACTTCTTACCATCGAAATTCCTGGCTGAAAACCGGTTACAAAGATTTTCCCAAACCTCAGTACCCTGTATATAAAATTTTGAGTCTGTAGACTTAAAATTGACAGAGTTATTACGTAGGGAAATGTAAACACACACACACGGTCAAACACACACACATACAGATCCGTTCATTCTTATAGATATACTAGCATGGGTGCCCGGCGTTGACCGGCTGTTTGGAGTTTTATGCTGAGCAGTTTTATAGATATACTAGCATTTCAGTCCAGCGTTGCCCGGGTGTAAGGATGTGTGTGTTGAGTAAGAAAACAAAACAAAAAAAAAACTGGTAGTAGGAAGGCAGGCTCGAACCCGTACCACGGACGGGGAAAAGAACGGGGAACAATACCTGACGTCTTTGCGATTACGACCACCGCCAAACCGGAAGTGACTGACGTTTAAATTAAGGAAAAACAAACGAAAGGAGAGGATGACTTTAAAAATTATCTGCGAAAAATGCGACCCCCTGTAGAAAAGTGCCAAGTTGAAGGTGAAGATAGTAATGTTTTTAGCCAATTTTTCGATATTTGTCGTCCGAAAGATCACACTTTAAAACGATACTGATCTAGGTAAAAGCTGTCGCCTCTGTCAAAAGCATAGGCAGACATGCAAACATACATACATACATACATACATACATACATATATTTATATATTGGTAAATAAAAACTTTCGACGCAAACCGATGAAAAAGCCTCCCCTATCTCTGAATATCCTTTATGTACATTTTCAAATGTTAAGGCCAGAAATCAAAGAGGTCAAATTTTGTTTTAACTTTGACCCGTATTATCACCCCTTAACATTTATTATTTTGGGCTTAAATCAAGTTATTAAATTAGATCCATGTCCAAGGAACCTATATCTAAAATTTAAATGTTTAGATTCAAAATTGTCGGAGGAGTTTGGTAGAGTTCTCCAAGGTCAAATCGTTACACTTTAGCCTTTTAGTTCCAAATTTCTGGATGAAAACAAAACACATCGATTTTCCCAAAACTCAGTACCCTGTATATAACATTTGGAGTATTTAGACTTAAAATTGGAAGAGTTATTGCGTAGGGAAATGTACACAGACACACGGACAGGCAGACACACAGACACACAGACACGTTCACTTTTATAGATATACTAGCATGGGTGCCCGACGTTGCCTGTGTATTTGTAGAGGTATGTTGAGCAAAAAAATAAAGTGGTCAATTTTTTTAAAACTTTGACCCCTATTATGACCCCTTAAAATTTAGTGTTTTGGACTCAAATTACGTTATTAAGTTTGATCCATATCCAATGAACCTATACCTAAAATTTAAAGTCTTTAGACACCAAATTGTCGGAGAAATTTAGTAGAGTTCTTAAAGGTCTTATCACAATACTTTGACCTCTTAACAGCCAAATTTCTGGCCAAAAATCAATCGCATAAATTTTCGCAAAACTCAGTACCCTGTATATACAAATTTCGAGTCTGTAGACTTAAAATTAACCGAGTTATTGCGTAGGTAAATGTACACAGACACATAGAAAGACAGACAGACACACACAGACACGTTCACTTTTATAGATATATAGATAGACTAGCAGTGCCGCCCGGCTTTGCTCGGTAACTATGTACTGTTCATAAAGTTTTGTGCATATGTATATATAATCAAAAGTGGGAATGTGTAAATAATGCCTTTCTGTATAATAGTCTTCCTTAACTATCATAGAGAAACGACAGACAGGCATTTTCACTTTTATAGATAGGTAGATAGATTGATATGTAGATTGGATGTAATATATAGTAATGTTTTTAAAAGACCCGTGCGCTACCACCGAGAATCCAAACCAAAACGTTCAGCTCACGATTTATTTTTCTTCTGCCGTCAATGACTGAGCTATGAAAACATGTTTACTGCGAGGCTAAAAATAAAACATGAACCAATAGCAACTACCTCATGCATTCATAATGCCAGCGTTCGACCATCACATGGCAAATTTCATTTCTTTTAATTTTCACACTTTTGCACCGATTTTTCCGAGCTAAAACCCAAACATGAAGTTTTGTATGGATTCAAATTCCTTATATCTGAAGTTTCATGTTTGTAGACCGAAAACTCTAGGAGGAGTTTGGTAGGCAAAATTTGTTAAACAAAAATATATACGTATACATAAATATATATGGAAACAATTTCGTGTTTACTATAAACATTTTACGCAAATATTATGCAAGTATAAATCATGTAGAATATCTGCATGAATATAATTACACGCAATACTTAACTAAAGATGATTATCCTATTAGAAAACCGAAGCAACTAATAGGGAATTAATTAAAATGAATGTTTAAAAGAATTGCAAATTAGCTAGATGTTTTGCTAGTGAATGCAATTCCATAATCCATATATAAGACAATTGTATTTTCTTTTTAAATAAATAGAAAAGAGGGGTTTTAATATGAATATCAGTACACACCAAAGAAAAAAAACGAATTTATAGGAGTACAGATTGATAGATAGATTACGACGAATAATTTCCCCGGTGAACTACTTAGCAAAATAAATAAATAGAACAAAATGATAATGTTTTTTTATCAAATTCTGTCTGTGTTCGTTTACAATATCACGTCAGCTGATATTTGAGCTTGACGATGAATACGCTGGAAACTACATTCTTATTAATGTTTAGTGCTAAAATATTTTATCATGAATTGAAATAATTAATAAGAAAAAATTAAATAAAATGTTGAGATACATTAATGCTTAAACCGGCCATTATTCGAACTGTAGGCGAATTCTCAAACACTAAGCTATATTTACCGATGTGAACATTTTTATTGTGCAGAGAAATGATTTGTAGCGATGTTATTATCTTCCTTGGCCGGTGTAACGTAAAATATTACCTTGTAATTTTTTTTTTATCCATAAGAAAGAAATACTGTTTTTAGGATCGATATTTGTTCGATATATTTTATATTTATCGGATGGATTTCTGTACAAAACATATCTAAGAAGGCTGCTAGAAATTTAAATTTTATTCGTGAAAAATTTGCAAAAGATAGGCTCAGCCGTTTCGGAACGTATAAGAAAGAAACTCACACAGAGAATGACTTTTATACAATAGTAGAGATTATGATTTAATTAAATTTGCTAGCATAGTACTTCTTTTATTTTAAAATGTAAACATTCATAATTATATAGTTACGTTTGGTTTGTTTGCATTTATATTTTATGATAGTTGCGATGCCCGTTCTGTAACGACGCACATGTATTTCTAATTCAATTTTTAAAATTATCCACATGTTCTTCCACTAATCATGTTTTACCCTAATTATTTAATCAATGGTTATATTTGGAGATTTTACAATTTATGGTGAGGTTTTCTCTCACAAGGTTTTTGCCCTCGGCAGAATGAAAAACAAAAAACAAACAGTAAATTACAACAAGCTCACCTTAAGATTTCAACGTAAATTTTATTAAAGCAAAATAGGTCCATGTTGCAAAAGATGTGTCATCTTCAGCTATCTGCCACTGTGGACGGGTAACGTCCCCGTCTTCGATAAAGGCTGGGTATAATTCCTGATGACGAAGAATGCGCAGGTTGGAGTGTTGAGGTAACTTCCAAGATGGATAAGTCTAGCTGGGCATCCACGAGGTGTCCTTCGAATCAGTCCGAAGACGGACAAGCAGGTCAACCCATAGATCTTAATTTCGTCTTACAGACATCAAATTGTAGCACAAGCGTGCAAATATAATTAACCCTACAAAAGGGCATAGGTAATTGCAATGTCCAGCTCCACGTCTAGGCATTAAAACGTCTAAAAGCAACTTAGTATTTTTCGCTGCCTCGATTAGAGTGAGAAATCCACGTTTGTCCAACTCTGATTCTTCTTAGATTTTGGTCTGAAATATTGGCGCAAGAACATTATCGGCAGTTAGTTATAACATGCAATTTGATTGGTTAAAATGACATGCAATTTGATTGGTTAAAATAATTCCGTGGGCGGAGAAACCGTCCAATAAAACATGCAATTTGATTGGTTAAAATAATTCCGTGGGCGGAGAAACCATCCAATAAAAAGCTTGCTTATTTCTGCAGAATTTCTTACATTATCTATTCTAATGAGGGGTCGTATTGTTTAGACTCACCGTAATTTACGGTTTTATTTTTGTTGCACATTTTTTTATCTCTATTTAATATGTCAATATTGTTGTGCCCAGTCGTGTGCGGCCTGACAGATCGCTGACTCCCAACGTCATGTATCGTGGATGTTTTCATTCGACTATTACTCTTATGGCCGCATGGTCATTTTTCTCGCTGGCGACTGTTGATGTGAACATACGTGGTTTCACAAATCTAATAAAACAATCTAATAAATTGGGGAACAAAGAAAGGAAAAACATAAACGCGAATGTTCACATATAATTGAAGGTTGGGCTTGTGTGTGTGTGTGTGTGTGTTAATGTGTGTATGTGTGTGCATGTGCGTGTGTGTGTGTGTTTGTGTGTGTGTCTTCTCCCCGTTCTATCAGTGTTATGTTCGTCTCTATTTCTGTTTCACAGTCAACTCGAAAAACTGTTCAACTCTCATCTGCCGCGAAGGGCATCATCTAGTTGTCACCTAAACTGTCTCCTCCACGTTGGTATCTTAGGTCGCCCCCACCACCCTAGCTACCGGAGGCTTCCGTTCCCTGTTTCATCTGTAGGTTTCTATTGTCATTGTCAAATCTAAAAAGCTCAATCTAAATATACCTACAGATTCATTGTTTGCTTCTTCCTATCGTTGATTGTAGGGTATTTTTATTTCTTTGTTTATTCTAAGCCAGTTTCTATTCTGTTGTCTATTGCCCCCTCTCAGCACTTAGTGACTCGTTGACCTCAGGTCCACTTTATAGTATCATACTGTGAGCTTATTATTAGATAGTTATTTATTAAAAGCTAGTTACTGCTATCGTTTATTATTGGTAAAATATTTTATTGGCAGTAAATTGTAATACATCAATATTACAGTTTCCATCTGCTCATCTTCATTATGAGTTTAATGCTGCATAATACTGTATTATCTTTCAGTAGCTGATCTGTTTGTAATGATCGTTACTTGTTCATGTGCTTTTCTTCTGTTTATCTGGATTATGAGTTTTATTGCACGTAATTATCATTAAATGTAAGCTACATAAAATGACGATTATTTTTGTGTAAAAAATGGAAGATAATAGAGCTTTTATTTTTTACATAGGAGTCACCACTTATCAAGGCCCGGAAGCCACTTCAGGATAAAGATTACTGCGTGTAGAGTAGACAATGGGATAATCTCGTAGTAAGTGTAATTAGTTTAAATTTGGTAAATTGGGTTACTTAAAAGACGGCTCATCAAACGCTTGTTGACGTTGGACTTGAAGACAATCATATCGTAGTCAGATGGGAAACAGGGAAACTGAATAGTGTTCCAACAGCGTGCAGTTCTAAAAAAGAAACTTTGTTCATGGAATCTACGTTTAGGTTTAGGCACAAATACAGAGTGGGGAGAGGAAGTATTGATAATGATTTCAGATATAACGAGTGTTTTTCGTTTAAGTTTGGCGAGGGGGGGCATAGGTTGGAGCTCAAATGAGAACATGCTAGGAAAATGAGGATAAAGCAGAAACAGGATCGCACGTCTCTTTTATGGAAGAGAAAAGAGCATCCACTTACTAGGCTACGAAGTCTATTTTGAACTTCGTCATGGCAGGATATAACTTTCTAGCAGCTTCTGTCCTAATCTGTTTGTAATCATCGTTAGATTTAATAGCTTATGTTGTAATGTGCTGTTAATGCTTCAATTGATTTGTTTTTATTGGACTATACATTGAACCTCATTTATTAGTAAACTATATACTATTATTCTATGCAAAGTGCTACTCCTGTGTGCGATTTAATTTTTTTCGAACTCAACAGTTTTCATTTATACTAATTGCAATACTAAA
>NC_136489.1:165899992-166059992 GCF_053919585.1 Euprymna scolopes | reverse complement strand
AAATATAGCTCACAATGTGTCCACTTACACTTAGCCGCAGTATTAAATAATGTTTTAAAGTTGGATAATTGGTTTACTGAATTATTATTACATAAGCATAACGGACTTTATCTATAAAGAATCTACACGTGAACGTATATATATAAGAGGTTTAGCTAAGAGCAATTGAGAAAACAAATTGGAAACCAATAGATCAAAGAAATATCGTTCACATAAAATGTAAGAAAGAAATGTAAAAAGAAAGAACTTGATAATGGAAAACGAAAACAGAAAATAAAAAAAAAATTGTTATTAATAGAAACTCATATATAATCAGGGAAATAATGTTGAAAACAAATAAATTGATCCGGCGAGATTATACGGAGGGTGAAAGCGAGAGAATGATTACAAAGACGAAATAAACGAAAAAGAAATCCGTTACTGTTTAAAGTGGTCGATCTTCAGAACTCTGAGAATCGAGTAGGAAAAATGATGCAATGGTTTGCCTTCAGACAATGGGGGGGGTTAAATAACAAAAGTGTGTACCGATCGGACACGATGATAGTTTGAAAGTCTCAACCTTTGCATTTAGAACGCTTTGCTAACATTAAGTGGGCAATCCAGTAGCATGCAAAAAAAAAAGAAAGAAATGCCAGTTCCAGCATAAGAAATGTTCACCGAATGCCCCGATTGATTTGGCCTCTCTCATTCTTGTACTTTCTCTTGCATTCTTTCTGTGCATTGATCGAAGTAAATTATTTATTTCACACGCGAAGCCTTTAAGGTGAGAGTGCATCAAGAACGCAGTGGATGTGTACGTACGGAATTACATCATTGCACATTTCAGAAGTTCTCGACGACAACAGCGGTAATCGAATGCGATTACTTTGCATGGATTCTTCATATAAAAAGAAAGATATTACGATGAACTCTGTCCTAGTATTGGGGCGAAAATATAGGGATTTGCGCATGCGTAGAATATGCGTAGTCGAGTAAGACTTGCATTGTTCTTGCATTATATTCCACTGAGTGTCAGGTGTTGCCTGGTTGTGTTTGTTTTGAGGTGTATGTTGAGCAAAAAAAAAAAAAAAAAAAAACAGTGGTAGCAGGCAGGCTCGCTCGAACCCGTACCGCGAAGGCAGAAAAGAATGTGAAAAAAAAAGAAAACAAGACGTCTTTGTTGTTGGGTTCAGCGTAAAACCGGAAGAGGCGAAGGTTTAAATTAAGGCTAGCAAATCTAAAACAGGGGATGACTGTCGGAAATAACGACGTAAAAAGTGGCCCCTCAATGTAAAAAAACTGCCGAGTTGGGGGCGAAGAAATTTATGTTTTGAGCCAATTCTTCGATATTCGTCGTCCAAAGGGCCGGGCTTTAAAACGATACCGATCTCATGAAAATCCGTCGCCTCTGTGGAAAGTTTTAGACAACCATACATACATAGATAGATACATTTAAACAGAAAGGTAAGATTTATATAATAGATGGGGTGAAAGTTTCTTTGAAGTTGGAAATCACGTGATTTTATTGTGCGAATTGAAATAAATTGTGTACAACGGTAACCCATTACTTTTCATACATAGTTCGTACGTTATGCATCTGTTAATATAATTTATTTAATGGACATAATATCATTAAACATGTATTACCCATGTTTGGCTATTGTACTGTAGATGTGACTATATCTAACCTATGATGCTATTAAAGCGTTATCGATATATTTAGATATGTCTTTTGCTGTTATTGTTGTTGGGATAATTCATTTATTTTTGAAGGGATACGATAATTATTATTGGCATTTCTTTCCCCGATATCTCTCTAGTAAGGACCGTTAGAAAAATTACCATCGTTTAACAAAATTTTCAATGTATTAATTTATTACAATTAGGTTTCATATTCATAATCTACAACGTCTAAAAAGTCCTGCGATTTATATTCATTTCACGGCATATCGACCGTGTTGTTTTATTCGCTGTTAAAATAAGGTAGACGCAGGCGATGCCAAATTGATCCAATCTATAAAGATCTCTTCGCTCCATTTCTGTCTATTTTTCTTTTATCCTGCTCTGTCTCATTTTCTGTATTCTCTCTCTCTTTCTCTCTCTCTCTCTATCTATCTATCTATCTCATCTCTATCTCTATCTCCTCTCTCTCTCTCTCTCTCTATATATATATATATATATATATATATATATATATATATATATATATATATATATATATATTTATATAAAATGGGTTAATAAATTCCAACGAAAGAAAGATTTATATTTAAATAAGGGAGTAGTCACCAACAATGTGTATTTTTTAACATTATTTTATTATTCCGTGTCTTGGTTTTTCATTGAGAATTATGTTTGGATCATTGTAATAATGTTTTTAAGTCATTGAAAACGATTTCAGTGATTTAAAAACATTATTACAATGATCCAAACATAATTCTCAATGAAAAACCAAGACACGGAATAATAAAATAATGTTAAAAAATACACATTGTTGGTGACTACTCCCTTATTTAAATATATATATATATATATATATATATATATATATATATATATATATATATATATAATGAAAACAAAGAGGTGTGGTGTTTACCTGATATACGCAATGGTAAACTTCAAACTAATATTAATAACAGTATCTATAAAACATATTATATATATAAAGTATTTATAATATATATAATACATAAAGAGACGAATATTGGCTGAAAAGAGCTTGATAAGGATATCCTAAACGGTCCTTATTATCGGGCTTGAAACCGACGGTACCAATGTCTTGTCTCATTTAAAACATTTCTGTACACAAAATATAAAAATAGATAACAGTATTTATATATAGAAACTTTAATCCCAATCGAATTAAAAAGGCTCAATACGCAATAGAGAGTACAGCTTATTATGCGACAAGGAAATTAAATTTGCTAATTGAGGCATTAAGTGAAACTGCAATCTATTATAGTAATAAATTGCCAAATAAAAAAATGGAAAAATGTTGGACATGTAATTATAAATTGCAAGATGAAATATTATGCGCGGTTAGTTTATATATATATATTTTTTACATAACCAATATTTATTTTACTTTTTATTTGACGATTTATAACTACAATACATTGCGGGTTCACTTAATGCCTTAACTAGCAAATTCTAGCATAGCAACAAATATAATTTGCTGATTTCTTTATGTCCTCTGATGAGAAGAATAACAAGAATGGCATTCTTTGAAACTCCGCGGAATAAGGACTTTGTGAATTGTTTTTTGGAGTATTCAGTCGAACAATAAATTTTGGTTGTACAGTTTAACTTACAGTTTTCTTTCTCTGTTTTATATATATATATATATATATATATATATATATAGAGAGAGAGAGAGAGAGAGAGAGATAGATATATATATAGATATATATTGAGGTTTCACTTAATTCCACAGACAACCAAACAATTTCGCAGCTGTGACGTTGTTTGGCTGTGGAAATTATTATAAATATATAATCTTTCACATTCTGAAAATCCTATCATTAATTGCTCGCTAGGTTAGCATTGCTGGATGGCATCGTATTTTCGAGTGTAACTCCTACTTGTAAGACATCGGCTTGGGGTTATTAGCTGGCTGGATGACCGCATCCCTTTTCGAGACGAAGTAGGTCCATTTCACAGTCGGATTTCGACGCGGTTTGCTTGATATGTGTTGATTAATATAATTTCCTTTTTAATGGTGTTTGCTCAGTTGGCAGAGTGCTTGCATCACATGAAAGATACTCGAATTTCGTGTGTCTAACTGATGAATGAAAATGAGGGCGAAACTCGAGTCTTGGACTTCCGATTCGTTGATTGTCATGGCTCTTGGGACTGCGACGTTGTTTGGCTGTAAAATTTCTTATAGACATATAATATCCCACATTCTGGAAATCATATATATTTATTTATTTTTTTTTGTGTGTGGTGATTTATTTCGCCACACCAAAAAAGATATGGAAAGGGTTAACTTTGAAACCTCGCTAAAAACATCCCACCACCTATCAAGCATAGCTATATTATTAAATTAATTTTAAAAAGTAGATCAACTAATACGCCAGTAAATTTCGTCCTTAAAATGACCACATAAACAAAAAGGAATATTACGGTTTGGAAACCCTTAAAAATGCAAAAGTCATAAACCTTTTGATAAACTTTAAACGTAATTACAAAATTTGAATCCACAATCAACAGAACAGTTTTCAGCAGAAACTACACAAAACCGTTAAAAACATAAGCAACTCTAATAAAATCTTTGTAAAAGCAGATAAAACTTGATTTTTTTTTATAAAATAGATAAACAAAAATATAGCCAACTAATCATAGAAAACATTACAAGAAACTAAAAAAATAGACACAAACGAATGCAACTACATAGATATAATAAATACTGGAAGTAAACAAATTACCGATAAATTAAAAATTAGCGATAAAATTGGCAAATTTAAACCTAGAGAAGCATACATTTTGCTCAGAGACCACAAATGTGACTTCAATAATAACCCCAGCACCCGCTTGATAAACCCAACTAAACCAGAAATAGGTAGAATTAGCAAGACAATACTTTTTAGAGTAAACAAACAAATAAAACAAGACCTAGAATAAAACCAGTGGGCAAATACTGCCGAAGCAATCACTTGGTTTAAAATATAGAAAGGAAAAATAAGTGTAGTTTATACAGTTCGACATCATAGATTTCTATCCATCGATATCCAACTAACTTATCAAGTTGTCTTGGAGTTTGCTGAGGCATACACCGATATATCCTAGAAAATGTAGAAAATCAGTTTTAGTAAATAACAATAACCAATGGATAAAGACTAAAATGACAAATTCTTTTGATTTGGCGATGGGTTTAGACTCTGTAGAGCAATCAGGTCTTGTGGGATTATTCAGTCTATGGTTATCCTGACGCTCCGCACTTCTTTATTTACACTGGAAGTGACGTCACACAAATCTTATAATACGGATGGCTACAATTGTAAAAATAATTTGTTTTATTTTTCTTTCATTTTGAGCTCCTTTTTTCTCCCGTTTGTTTTTGTTTTCTACAATTAATAAACCAGTTTACAAGTAAATTCAATCTTGGAAACTACTCGTTTGCCGTAATTTTAAACGTTATTTTCATTTTCAGCGACCCCGAAAACCTTTAAGAGTGGTAATTTTAAAGGAATTTGAGGGTGGAGTAATTCTTCATATTTACCTATTTTTTAATTGAATTGTTAGGTGAAAGTACAGAATAGTTACAATACACCCTCCCTTCCCCATGTTAAATAATAGGTTTCTAAATAATAGCGTTACGTTCAACCCTTCCTTTGTGTATGCTTCTTTCGCGGGGAGCGTAGATATCTTCTGAGTTGGCCTGCCCATTGGTTAATTAGGAGGGGTGCGGTGGAAACTAGGAAGCTGATTGGCTAACTAAGAATTCAATAGAATTTGCGTATATAATAACACGAAATAACCACTACTCTTATAAGCCTAACGAATTCTCACGAAAATGAAACGCGGAATATTATGTGTAGCTTAACTGCCATATATATTTTTATAACTTACTACGTAGATCTACTTATGTATTGGGCACTGTTGAAGTAAATACTTAAAGTTTTCGCATAAAATTATACTTTCGTATACTTATGTGATTAATTAAAGTAATTATATATATATACATCCATCCACACACACACACACACACACACACACACACATATATATATATGTATATACATAGTCTTTGAAGTTTCTTTAAAACTGTAACACATGCCTTTCGTTTAAAATAATTATTTCAGTAAGTCAATCAATTTTTGTTTCGCAGAATTATTTTACTTACGTGGAGAAACAACCCTATCAATGTCTTTAAAGGGATCATTAGTTGTTTTCCATGAACCACTTTTTCGGTGATTTACAAACAAAACCGTATATTTACTCATGCTACAGCAGTGGCGATCAAACACCACCCCCTTCAAAACACATGACAAAAATATGTTGATAGTGAATCTAGTTTTCTTTTCTCCTAATAAAGGATGTTAACTCATTTATATAATTTAAAAACGCATTTTTTTATTTGTGTTATGTGTATCAATATATACATTGTTTTTCATCCTATATGTATTGTTCAAATATATTATACACTTTTTCATATTGTTCTTGATGTGTACATTACGCACACGCACACACACACACACACACACACACACACATATATATATATATATGTATATATATATATGTACATATATAAGCGGTATATTTGTGTGTGTATGTGTATTGGGGTGGAGAGGGACCCATAAGCCGTGGTGAAGGCAACCTTTCTAGGAGAAGCAAATCTCTGATTTAAAAAAATAATAAAGCGGGAGACCAGTACCCGCATTAAGCTGGTCTGCAGTTTAATTTGTTGCTGGCTATCTTGCTCTTGCTTGTTGCTGGATCTCTACATTTTGAACCAAGAGAGAGACTTAGCTGTCGTACAAAGCTAAGACTCTGTAACATCATCTGTGTATAGATCCTCCCTCAGGCATTTGGGCTCATGGATTTTAAATGTCTGAGGGAGTGGCACTCGTCTGACAAGACGTTGCAGTCATCATATATAAGCGGAGAGCGCATACATTGCCGTAAATTCCTAAATGGTCACCCGTCTGGTACATACCAGGTTCAACGTTGCTTAACTTCGCTGATATGACGAGAACTGGTGTACTCACGCAATTACTCTATATTTAGTATCAGATGGGTGACCAGTTTGGAATTCTGTGTGTTGCATATGCTCTCTGCTTATTTCGGCATTTGTTTGAAGTCGTCCTGTACATATACTTCACGTGCCACTAGTATTTAACAATATCGACTCGGAATAGGTAAGGTTGGAGATTGCGCACCTCGCGGCAAAAAGAAAAGTAGTCCAAAAATTAAAATGATCTCTTGCAAAAATGCATTTTAGATTAAACAAAATGGATTCGCATCAACGAGAAGAAAATGAAGCTTAACTATTGCCAAGACGCCGCTCAATAAAATACTGATAAAACTGAGATAGATGCTTATAGCGCACGTAGTTATGCAATAGTCAATACACGATTCAACGTTGTTCTTGCATTGTGTTTCCTCTGTAGTATTTTTATCTGTAGCGAAATAAACATCAATCAATCCGGTCGGGCAAATAATGCTTAGTTATTGATCATTGAACCCACTGTTGCAGTTTTCTATACATGCAGTCGTTGTTTGTTTCAGCTTTCCTTTTTTCCTTGCGTTCTGTCGCATGATTTTAAATAGAAAAGACGGCAGCACTAAATAATGTCACACAATAATGTGGTGTTTGATAATATTTTAAGTTTTCTCTCTTTATGATATAATTCCTTTCTGAGTAAATACTTAGCATTTTAGGAAATATTATTACAGACACACACACACAAACACACACACACAAACAAACATATATATATATATATATATATATATATATATATATATATGTCCAAATGAGAGGAATTCTAACTTTAGTGGAAGTTCAAATTAAAAGAATTTAACTTTATATGAACGTGTAATTATACATATATATATATATATATATATATATATATATATATATATATATATATATATATATATATATATATATATATATACGTACACGCACCCATGCACGCACGGGTAAGATGGAGAGTAGGTACTCGTTATAAAAATATTTTAAAATAAAAATATGATGAAAACCTTTAAAAAAACCCACAATTGTTGATGGCTACACTCTTTTAAATATACATTTCTTCTCTCGTTGAAACTACACAACCATCACTTTAAATATATATATATATATATATATATATATATATATATATTTATATATATATATATAATTACATGTTCATATAGAGTAAAACTCCTTTCATTTGGACTTCCTCTCATTTGGACTTCCTCTCATTTGGACTTCTTCTAAACCTGGACTTTCTCTAAAGTTGAACTGTCTCATCATTGAAATTGTATTAGCACATTTGATGCGGAGTTGAAGTAAACCAGTTTACATGGTTTAGTCAGATATGTAATTAATGTAGATTAGCTATTGATAATTAATTTACACTAACTGTAATTTTTCATTTGAAGATTGCTATATTTAAAGCAAGCATATTAACAAAAGCATAGGGTAAACTATGCCCAGGGCCAAAGGCTTCTGAAGTGAAATAATCAGAGGATACATCTGGTCTAGAAAAAATTTCTTGAAACCAAACGGTTACCGACCAACCACGCTGTTCTTAAATCACTTAATGCAATTGATGTTGAAATGTGGGTGCAACAAGATGAGGAAACTACTGATCAATATCCTGAAGACAGTAATGGTGATGAAAATAGCGACAGCTTCCGTTCTCTTTACCCTATTTTAAATAACCAAGAACACTCTGATGAAGCAATATTTTGGGATGATGAAGAAAATCTATGGAGACGATTATAAAATTTCTAGAAAAAAGTCCTTACTTTAGTGACAACTATGTTTTGCAAGTAATGTCACTCCGAAGAGATATAATCATAAAGAAGCTACAGAACCAAGAAATTGTAGATTTTCGTGATCGCTTACGGAATACAATGGCAGCGCCCGAGCGCTCAATTGATGAAAATAGAAACTGCAATGAGATTCATGCAATGAATAAATAAAAGAAATTGTATTTTACATAAATGTATTATTTCTGTAGATGATAACTTAGGTAATAAATACTTAACAAGTAAGAGTAGATTTAATTTATGTTCAATGTTATGTTCCTGGTCATAATATTTAACAAGTCTTACTTGCAATATATAGTAAACTCAATATATACTTGAATTATCATGTACTATTTCTTAATTCTAAGAAAATCCAAGTTGACTTCAGCATATTTTTATCACGAAACTTGAAGAGCATCCTGTAATTTGAACGAAGCGGATGTCTAAATGTTACAGAGAGAGAGAGAGAGAGAGAGAGAGAGAGAGAGAGAGAGAGGTGAGTAAACGTGGAGGTAGACACGTTTACCAGAACCGAAGGTCAGCTGACCAGATTACGTATGTGTGACGTGGTCAGGTTGGCTAGATCTGTGGGATTTTGATTTAGGCTTTGAAGAAGACAGACGGCTTTCCGTTGTCTCCCCCTCTTAACTGGGGAGAGGGGAGACGAACGGTGACGTGTGTAGAAGAAGAACCCCCATACACGCTGATTTCACTTCCACCTTCTGCAGGACCTCTGGGGAAAGTGAAATAAAAACTATAAAACCATTTCATCGTATTGGAGTGATAAATCTTCGTCAAACAGGTATCAAGTCTCCCTCCAGGATGAGAAATTTCCAGATGGTCCAACATCGAAGAAGCAGAGGTAGGTTCTGAAAATACATGTCACACACACGATTCCCTTTATGATAATCAAACACACAACCATTTATATTAGAGACAATCATACGCACACGGAATCTTTTTTATGTTATATACCAAAATGTAAATGGTGCCCATCGATGATAACCCTAGTGAGAACTTAAATGATAACTATATGTAACAAATGTTCAATTTGGCGCTCCTCGATGATAACCAATATATAACATAAATAATAGGAGATATACTATATATATATATATATATATATATATATATATATATATATATATATATATATATATATATATATATAATGACATAAACGCGTTGACACACCGGTTCTCGTCAGATCAGTTAAGTTAACCAACCTGGAGCCAGGTTAGTACCAGATGGGTGACCATTTGGGAATTTTGGGCGCTTTATGTGCTCTCCGCGTAACCCAGCATTTTTTCTAGTCTTCTTGTACATTTCACTTGACACTGGTATTTAACAATGTCGACTTAGGAGAGGTGTAGTTGGAGATTGGGCACATCCTGCCAATAATACTTTCACACGCCGGCACTTCTTCGTGGTTAACTATAGTCTGTCAAAGACTGAGAGAGTTCGGTATATATATATATATATATATATATATATATATATATATATATATATATATATATATATATATATATATATATATATAAGTTATAAAATACATATGGCTAATAAGCTACAAAATATCCCGCGTTTCATGCACGCTGGGATTCATGAGGCTATCTATCTCTCTATCTATCTATCTATCTATCTTTTTCTCTCTCTCTATATATATATGTATCTATATATATATATATATATATATATATATATATATATATAAATGGAATTGTATGACTGCGTATATGTGTGTGTCTGTGTATGTGTGTGTACATTTCCCTACCAAACGAATTTGTAAATTTTCAGTCTACATACTCAAAATTTGACATAAGAGGCATTGAGGTTTAGGAAAATCTTTTTAATCTGTTTACGGACAGAAATTTGGCTGTCAAAGGGTCAAATTTGAATGAGTTTATCTATGAAAATTCTATCTAACTTCTCCGCCAATTTTGGGTCTCAAAACTTGAAATTTTAATATTGGTTTCTTCCACATGGATCAAACTTTTTTAATTTGACTTGAGCCCAAAGCAATAAACGTTAACGGATCAAAATTTTGGTAAAATAAAAAAAAGGAAAATCACGTCTTCGATCGTTACCAAATTTATAATCTTAATATTGTAAATTTAAATGAAGTGCAGTCAAGCATATTGCAAGGTTTTTAATGGGTTTTGGCTGCAAATGAGTCAGAAATTAAAACGTTTACCGTTGTGTTCTCAAGCTTACTATTCAGCCAATTTTACGTCAAAACATTTGAAAATTTACACCGAGCGTATTCAGACATGTAGCTAGATTTTAAATCAGATTTGGGGCCAAGTAGAAATTTGGTCAAAGTTGCACAATAAAAAGCTGCCCCCATAACCCCCCGCCCCAACAGACTTTATTATACTGTTGACATCTTCCCTTTCTTCGGATCTTCCAATGATTGAACAATTAGCGAGCTGAAGAGTCAGCTAACTACTCCAGTACAAATAGTAGCACATATTAATCCGACTTAGTCGTCCCTCAATGAACATAATCCAGACCATTCCTCTACCTCAAACCCCAATACAAATAAACAAACTAATAAAAGGCCCAAAGCATTCTATAAAATACACACCTATATTTGCGCAAGCTAAACTCTAATAAAGACCAGCATATATAACAACAATTCTTCTTTAATAAACAAAGCCGTATAAAAAACAAGGAACTTCTCTAACTACTTTAATTACAAAAAAACTTAAATCAAATAAAAGCCTCTATATTAATATTATATCAATGGACTATCCTAAAAACCCCAGGCTCGAATCGTGTCATATCTGCACATCTGAAGGAATAAAAAGAATTACTTCCCCCAAAGGAAGAATATAATAAACTTTAAAACGAACTAGCTTCCTTTTGCATACATAAGGCTGCATTTATTATGATCGATTTGAAATTACTAAACTTTTAATAATTACCTTTAAAATTCTCAGTTCGGTCAATTACAGGTTTATCGCTTGTACTTACTTAGCACTTTATGTCTAATATTTTACTATATCCCCTATCCTTTTTCTCCCTCCCTTTTGATCGGCTAGCTATATCCACCTTTACATCCCCGCAGACTCTTCTAGAATACTTATGCATATGTGCATGTACTTATACTCAGTGCATATGCTGACCAAGCTATTTATGCACTGACATGTATATACGCTCTGATGTGTGCATTCATGTGTGATTTTGGTGTACGTGTGCACAAGTATACGTACATTTTGGTGTACTTATGCAAAAGTATGCGTACATTTTGGTATACTTATGCAAAAGTATACGTACATTTTGGTGTACTTATGCAAAAGTATGCGTACATTTTGGTGTACTTATGCAAAAGTATACGTACATTTTGGTGTACTTATGCAAAAGTATACGTACTTTTTGGTGTACTTATGCAAAAGTATACGTACATTTTGGTGTACTTATGCAAAAGTATGCGTACATTTTGGTGTACTTATGCAAAAGTATACGTACATTTTGGTGTGCTTATGCAAAAGTATACGTACATTTTGGTGTACTTATGCAAAAGTATACGTACATTTTGGTGTACTTATGCAAAAGTATACGTACATTTTGGTGTACTTATGCAAAAGTATGCGTACATTTTGGTGTACTTATGCAAAAGTATACGTACATTTTGGTGTACTTATGCAAAAGTATACGTACATTTTGGTGTACTTATGCAAAAGTATGCGTACATTTTGGTGTACTTATGCAAAAGTATACGTACATTTTGGTGTACTTATGCAAAAGTATACGTACATTTTGGTGTACTTATGCAAAAGTATGCGTACATTTTGGTGTACTTATGCAAAAGTATACGTACATTTTGGTGTACTTATGCAAAAGTATACGTACATTTTGGTGTACTTATGCAAAAGTATGCGTACATTTTGGTGTACTTATGCAAAAGTATACGTACATTTTGGTGTACTTATGCAAAAGTATACGTACATTTCAATTTATTATCTCCTTTTCAGAATTTGCGTTTGTAAATCGTTCAAATTTTGCCATCAAACAAGGAAAAATAGTTGATGAATGAATAATAGAAAGAAGAGGCATGTCATCTGCTCAGATCATTCGTGCGATTTTAGCCCAGTAAACTATATGCATTGGGGAAATGTAAAGTCCCGCATTTCCAGTGAAAAACAACACTATACATAGACAAATTTTAACACACTATTGGCGTCGTTATTACCAGAACATGCGCAAGTTCAATGCGTAAAGTTGAATCTCAAGATTGGCCATAAACGAGGTAGTCAAAATCTATATTTCCTGAATTATATATATATATATATATATATATATATATATATATATATATATATATATATATATACCTTATACCTTTTATATATATATATATATATATATATATATATATATATTTACCTAGCGATATTGCTCATGTCTGTATACCTTTTAATTAGATTTCTATCGTATAGTTTTGTTTCTAAGAATGTTCTTGTTCTTCTAAAGTAATCTTTTCCAACTTTTCCAATCTTAATTTTCATTTCTGTATATTGGATGGTGTCTGCTTTCATGACAACCAAGGATTTGTAAGTGTCATCTTCACTAAGCACTCTTACCTCGTCTTGGCCGAACAATTCTATGTCCTATAAAGTATATAGTTTGCCCTTTTTATCTGCATGATCAACACCTTTCCATCGTGGCTGAATAGCCTGGTTGTGTTTATCCATAAACATGATGTTCTTTAGCCTTTGTTTTGTTCTTGTTCCTGCTTTGTGAATCTTTCAATATATTTTGTCGTCTGTATAGCAAGACGTGTCTTTCTTTTTCTTTTACGGCATATTTTTGTTCTTGATGACGACGTCATCAATTAGCACACATAACTGATGCAGGTTACGCAGACGATATTTCTTTGTTCGCGAATAACACTGCTGATGCGCAAACACTGTTACGCAAACCATAAAAGTTCGCAAATGACATTGGTCTCCACATTAATGCGGATAAGTTTATGAGTTTCAATGTTGAAGGAGAGATCAGGGCTCTGGTTGAAATAACACTGAAATATGTGAATGAATTTACGTATCTGGGTTGCAACATAGTTTCCACAGAGAAAAATATCGAAATTTCAATCTCAAAAGCACGGGCCGCATTGGATGGGTTGCGTTCAGTATGGACTTCAAGGTGAACTGGCAAACTAAAAAGGCAGTTCTTCATGGCAATGGTAGAGTCTGTCCTTGTTTACGGTGCTACAGCATAGACACTCAACAAAAGATTGAAAAAAAATTAGACGACATGTCCACCCGTATGCTACTAACAGTATTAAATATATCTTGGCAAAATCATCCCACGAAGAAGCAACTTTATAGAATCCTACCTGCCATATCTAATACCATCAGAGAGAGACGCGTACGATTTGCCGGTCACTGTCTGAGAAGCTAGTATCAATTGGTGAGGGATGTGTTGCTAGGAACTCCACGACACGGACGCGCAAGCAAAGCACGACCTAGATCCACGTATAGCACAGGACGCCAACTGTGAATCTGAAGATCTGAGGCAGCTGATAGAAATTAAGAAACTCTGGAGAGGAAGAGTGTCATTGTTCCGGGCAAGGTGCATGTCCTGATGGTGATGATTTGTTCTTGGGTATAGCTGTTTACACAATTGTGTAATTGAAAGTTTTTAAATAATCGGTACTCAGGCCATCGCCCTGATATTGATTGGTGTGATCTAGACTTTGTCTGCATATCTGGTTCCAGAAGTGGTTAATTTCTTTTGGGTTCGGTTGTGCCATTTTATTATTCTCCGTTCAAGTTTTGATAAAATTCTCATACATTTTTTCAAAGATCATGTTTTGTCTGTATTATACTGATGAACATTGCAATCGTCTCAGACTACGTTCTGTTGCTGCTATTTTTGTTTTCGTTATTCATTATTCTTATTGAATTTTTCCTTGTGTGCTACATTTCGCCGCGTCCGCTAATTTGTTATTCTCTTTCATTCAATTAATGTGTTTTGAATCTTTTATAAGTTTGGAGAACTCGCTTTCTAATCTTATTCCCCATCCAGGTATTGTAGATGATTTGTTTTGTTCAGGTTTTATTCATGTTTTATCTTTTTGTTTTCTACGTACGTATTTGGTTCGACCTAGGAATTGTTCAGTTCTAGAATATTATTTTTTTTAGATACATCAGAAGTAACTTACGCGGTATTCTCAAATGTTTATAATCGTTATTATTTTATCAAATCCGTCATATATATATATATATATATATATATATATATATATATATATATATATATATATATAAACACGTCTATATGTGATATTGCCTGCCTGAAGAAACAGTATCTACCAACGCAAATGTAAGTTCTTAGTATAGAGTGTTAAAACTATTATATATATATATATATATATATATATATATATATATATATATATATATATATATATATATATATATATATATATATTATACATTTGGGTACAACACTGTCGTAAATAATCTCACCCGCTACTTAATTGGCTGAAAATGCGAAGCTCGTTGTTTGTTTGTTTACGAATAGGCGATTTGAGCACTATAAAGGTGGTGGCGGGTGTCTATTTAAACATACATCCCGACGAGTTATTTACGGGCGTCGATTCCATGGTCGAGCGGGAGAACTTCCGACTGTCAGCACGACGGTTCTAGGTTCAATCCTTGGCTTGGGAGAGATGCTAGTCTAGCGGCACTGATGAGTTGTGATACAACGCAACAGGAATGTATGTCAATGACTACAAATATATTTTAAGCTCCCCTCTTTGGGTAGAGCACTGTTGAAAATATTCTTACCCGCTACTTAATTGGCTGAAAATGCGAAGCTCGTTGTTTGTTTGTTTATGAACAGGCGATTTGAGCACTATAAAAGTGGTGGCGGGTGTTTAATTAAATAGACATTCCGACGAGTTATTTATGGGCGTCGATTCCATGGTCGAGTTGGAGAACTGCTGACCGTCACCACGACGGTTCTAGGTTTAATCCTTGGCTTGGGAGAGATGCTAGTCTAGCGGCACTAATGAGTTGTGATACAATAAAACAGAAATGTGTGTCGATGACAACAAATATATATATATATATATATATATATATATATATATATATATAACCAGTAGAGTTTAGTTTCCTAGAAGTACATCCAATGAAACAACATGTGTCTACCAAAATAGTGCTCAATAAGTGAACAGGGCAGGTATATTAATTTTATTTATACAAACATTAATAGCTACATATGTGCATACATGTTTCTGTAATCACCCACGTTGGGGGATTACATCTTTAGGCCAAGAAGACTTTCGACGGTAATTCTTGGCCTGAAGACGTAATCCCCCAACGTGGTGATTACAGAAAAATGTATGCACATATGTAGCCATTAATGTTTGTATAAATAATATTAATATACATATATATATATAAATAATATTAATATATATATATATATATATATATATATATATGTATAAATAATATTAATATACATATATATATATATAGGTATTTCGAACGATATCAAAACATCGTTAAACTCACTACTCGTTCAAGCAGCCGCCAATAGCGTAATGGTTAGGAGCCTTGACTGCCGTACAAACGGTCGGGTTTCAATCCTGGCTTGAGGTAGTTGCCTGTCTAGCCGCACTGATGAGCTGTGAAACAGCGAAACAGTACTGTATGTGGATTACTATAGTGCCCCTCACCTTGAGTTGAGCATATTGAGAAGTGAAACACGAATTACCATTAGCATATAAGCGACGCTCTTTGTGTAAACAAATCGAGCGGAGGTATTTCGAACGATATCAAAACATCGTTAAACTCACTACTCGTTCAAGCAGCCGCCAATAGCGTAATGGTTAGGAGCCTTGACTGCCGTACAAACGGTCGGGTTTCAATCCTGGCTTGAGGTAGTTGCCTGTCTAGCCGCACTGATGAGCTGTGAAACAGCGAAACAGTACTGTATGTGGATGACTATATATATATATATATATATATATACTAATACTACATTTGGACGTTTGAAACATATTTGATTTGGTCTTTAACTGGTAGAAATAGCTGCTAAGTTATCAAAATTTAAACGGCATTGCACTTAACTGGCGTAGGTCGAATTAAATTGTTATAGTACGTCTGAACAAGTTAAATTGTTAGCCATGTTAAGTTTCAGAAGAGTTTCCGATGGTTAGTTATTCTATACAAGTCCTGGAGATGACGAATTCTCAGTACGCGACTGTTCTGTACAGGTTACGGACTTTATAATTTTGCAGCCAAAGAGCAAAAAAAATCCTTCTCGTGTTGAAATGAAACAGATACCTACAACTCTGCTAAAAACAGGGGGGAGGGTATTTTCATTGTGTAATTCTGGGTTCTGATTGGTTTATAGCAAAATGTGAATTAATTTGATTCGTCAGTTCCCAGGAGCAGCGTTTATAAATAAAACCTCACATACCCCCCATTATGAGTTAAAAATATTTAAAGAAACGCTATTTATATTTTTTCTATGCGTAACGATTAATGGCGTAACAGATAAGGCTGGGAAGCTATATGTTTACTTTGCAATTTTTCTTTTTTTTTTTACTTTTTAAATCACTACTAAATATTAATTATTTTATTATTATTATATTCATCTCAAATAAGGCACAGTGCGTTATGCAGGGTACTGCTATCTGGGACATATTTTGCAGGGGTACTATGTGGGGAGCTGAGCAGCAAAATGTCTGTTTACATTACACTTGAACTTCTGAATGTCAGTACAATAAGGGAAACAGAAACCCGGAAGGGAATTCCGAAGTCTAATAGTTCAAGAGAAGAAACTATTAGATTAGAAAGCTTTCATACATTTAGGGATTTCTACTGTGTATGTGTGGGACTTTGCTGCGTGTCAGTTTTGTCGGTTTTGTCGGGTTTGTCGGTTTTGTTGGGTTTGTCGGGTTTGTCGGTTTTGTTGGGTTTGTCGGGTTTGTCGGTTTTGTTGGGTTTGTCGGGTTTGTTGGTTTTGTCGGGTATGTTTACGTTGAGTTGGTACTATAACTTGAAGTTCTTCGGAGCGTCTACCATTAAATCACTTGTAAAACAGGCAGAGGGATGCGACATTTCGTCGATGGGACAGTGTTTGAAGCATAGCTGATAGTGCGGGACCTATTAGGTTTGTGGCTCTCTTTTGATCTCTGTCCCACAGTGGAGACTATTAGCAGATGCACTTACCCAAATATGGCAACACATAAGAGTATAGGCTTTATAAATAAATGAAACCTTAGCGAATAAACAAATCATATTAAATCAGATTTCAGACGAAACTGATGTTGGGAACAAAAACAATTTTTAAAAATTGTGGCTCTTTTATTAAAATAAATACGAACGTGCATAGACTTTACTATAAAATTTTAAGCCTATCTTTCGACTGGACCACACAAGGTGGATGCTAGTTTGGAGTTATTACATAATTGAATTTTAGAACAGTGAGGAACTGTTATTCTAAAGAAAATTATAGTTTCATTCCAGAGAATTTGAATTGTAAAACTTGCCGACTAAAAGAAAAATTAAGACGAATTTGTTCCCAAACGAACACACCATATGATTAACAAACGAACTCTTTGTCAATAACATCACATAGACATCGTATGTTATGAGTTGATGGGAGGAAAATTTCTATGAAAACATCAAATCATAGAATTGCCTCCGCATAAACGAAACGGCTGAGATGAAGAAATCCAACGTGAAATAGATAAAAATAAATCTTTGAATTGACACAAAATAGATAGATCTGTAGATAGAAAGATAAATAGATATATGGCGAACTATAGACCAATTAACGTGATAATTAAAAAATTAAAAATAAAATGGGCTAGCTAACTGGGTTTCCTTTCCTCTCAACAGAGCTTAACCGAGGAAAATTGCGATTACATAAAACATTGTCATGAATACTGCGGGAAAGAAACAATAATATTAAAAAAATAAACTAAACAGGAAGAAGAAAAACACATAGAAATGAAATTAAGTCCTAAAAGATTTTTCAGTGTTGAAAGCGCGAGTGCGACTTGTCTGAGATTGTGAACATGTCAGCACTAACATTAGTGGAACACGCGCTGTTATTTATATGATGTTCTCAGATCGAAGAAATATATATTATTTAGTAAACTAAAGGTGAAAAATAAGCATAACGAACTTTTGATTGTACGTGTTGTTTAAAGCGAAAATGCAATCTTTGCGATGTCCGCCCAACAAAGTGAACGCTGCAACTACATGTGAATAAATAAATAAGAATAAATACATAATAGATTTATCATTGTGGGAGAAATCATCTTTGCAAATAGACGACAACACAGGTCAAGTTGAAAACACAACACGTGGATCCGATGTAAAATAACACTGCTGTACAGAAAAAGAGATTTACTTGGCAAATCACACAGATAGCCAAGGTAGACAAAAGTAAACATGGCATCTACTGATTAAAGTTTATAATGATTGGAAAAAATGGGAGAATTTCTTATTAATAGTAGATTCAACAATGTGGAGGGGATAGCCATTGTTGCTAATGGTCTTAATAATAAATTCAAACTATATATCTTTCTCTCTTTTTATGCCGTTCTTTTCTCTCTCTCTTTTTCTCTCTCTCTCTGTTTTTCTCTTCCTCTCCCCTTCTCTCAATTTCCATGATGAAAGAGAGAATCAAATATAATTCTATTGTTTTAAAACAGCTGAAGCTTTCATTCTGGGGTCGACGTAGCTGTAAATAAAGATGTAAAATAAATTATATATTTCTTATAAAAATGCATTTACTTTTGTACAAGCGTTAAATTTCAGTATGCGGTCCCTGCTGACGAGTGAAATGTAGCATGTGACGACGCAATGAAGACTAGAGAAGCGACGCATGCCAGCCAGTTATAGCCTGCGATATATCAACCCGTTGTGTCGCTCTTTCCATGTGCCTATCATTGCATATCGTGTATACACCAGGAGAGCTGATATCGTTCCCAGGACGTTGCTCACCCAAGTAACTCTCCCCGGGAACGATCGTGCCATACGTCATTCAAATTGGCTTCGGAACAAATCATCAAAGCCCTACGTGCTATGGTTGCAATTAAGTTAACTTTTTTTTATTTATAGGATAAAATAAGTCCGAACGTGTATAGAATCTGGGAAATTTTGGTTTACGATGGATGGAAAAAAGAAAATATGAGGAAGTCTTGGAAACAAAACGAAAGAGTAGAAGTGGTTTCTTTGTTTAGCGTACGCCTAAGGGCTGGATGGACGTTATTAATGAACTTAAAAAAGCATCCGCTTCCGTCTCGTTGTTGGGTAGGTAAAAGGTGTCATCAAGGTAAAAAAAAGTAAAGGTTTGGTTCATGGAAACCAGATAATAGATCCTGTTCATAAAAACCTACAACGATATTAGCCATACCTGGCCTAAATAGAGAACCCATGTCTACATCATCTATCTGTTTGTACATATCATTAAAGTTGAATTCGCACGATATAGTGGCGAATTCCATCAATTCTATAAAGCAATAAAATAATTAATTTAATTTCTATGTAATTTATATTATTTTTCTTTCCCCCGCCATATTCATGATATTTTTTATCGCAATATCCTTCGATTAAGCTCCAATGAGGGAGGAACGAAACCCGGTTAGCTAACAGTTTTTCATTTTTTTATCATGTTAATTGGTCTATATTTAGCCATATCTAAATTTTGAACGGAATGTGAGAGATTTTATATAATTATAACAAGGCCACTTCATTAAAGTCATTATAAATTATTTACTTTTTATTTATTTGAGTCACTTCAGCCAATTTTTTCGGTCATTGTCGTTTATCTTTAAGAATTTTATGTCAATCCTACATTCACGCATTCATTCATTACACGAGAGCACGCGACTAATGGCTACCGGCCTTGTTTAATAAACGTATTCTTGTGTATTTATTACATAATATTAAAAAATAGTAATCGGTCACGTTACCCGTTGCACCAAATGTACAACAGCTTCAATAACGTCGTTAAATATTTTAATACATATATTTTTCGTTTACTAGATGTACGCATGCGCACAATGACTCCAGTGTGCTACGCTCATCAAGATGTTATTGCTTTCAAATTTGAACCTTTTTTGGAGCCCTTAGCGATTTATTTTATCGATTAAATGCCCATACAAAATTTTGCACAAAAAATACAATCTTTTGAGCACGCCGTCTAACAATCAACCGTCTAGGAGGAGATACATTTTGAAAAACGGGGACAGAGACACACACACAAACTTAGTAAGATTTATATATTAGATTTCCACAGCAAAACATTATCCATTCCACAATCGGATTTCACCGCGATTTTCTTGATCTCTGTTAGTTAAATGAATTTATTGTATGCAGGGCGTTTGCTCAGTTTGCATAGTGCTTGCCTCGCATGAAAGAGGCTGAGATTTCGAATCCCGGGTTTGGATATGTCTAGGTGATAAGCCCAAATAAAGGCGGAACGCGAGACTTGGATTTTCGGTTTGTTGGGTCTCATGGCTCATGTGGGCTGCGGAAATAATTACATATATATATATATATATATATATATATATATATATATCGATTATACTGAGCTCAAGAGTGACTTCGGAAAAACCACGTGTCGGTTTTACCTACTTAAATGAACAGTTCCAAATGTGAGGCTTGTAATCGCCTGCTCCTCTCAAAAGCGCCCAACATTAACCACAAAAAACATGCCATGAGAAGAATGAGCAAAACAACCGAGGCAGAAATTAAACAAATTTCAACACACAACTTTGTCTGCTATGTGTATGACAGACTGTGGAAGTAAAATCTGGTCTGAAAAGTCATCTTTGGGCCCACAGATGCGGTTTGGGTGTCGCTGACGATTAAACTGAAATGATGAGGTTGTTGAGGAGCATTAGGTTGGTTAACGTCTATAACGACGAAGCAATCTTCATATATATATATACAGTATCGTCCAAAACTCAGAGGAGTGCCTGTTCGATAGAGTTTATGAAGTGTGTATACTTATTCTTTGCTGCTTACAACGCTGGTTTGCATTTTTGTAAATTTCATGACATGGGCCCTTCTATTTTGACCATGGATTCAGAATATTGCAGCATCTGAAATTGATTATATTGAATTTAAAAAGAATTCTTAATGCTACAATATTTTAAGTTATAAATTTATTATATTTTTTACTAGAATATCATGCCTTTTTCTTTTCCAGTTTTAACAACTAGTCCTTTACTTTTCGATGTTTAAGCTAACCATATTACTTTTCATGCTCGCATTTTTCTATTGTAATCCATGATTTTTCCAGGCTTCCAGTAAATGTATTTGTTCTTTGTTTAATTTAAATCTTATTCCCCCCCCCTAAATATAACATACACATATGTAATACAATGTACGATACTCGTCTGGTTTCAATAAAATCCCCTAAGTTATTTACCGAGCATTCTTTCATGTTCTCTGTTTCACTTGCTATTTATCATTTTGCGGGAGCAGTGAATTAGTAGCAACAGTAGTCGCTGAAGCGACATGGTTGCTAAAACATCAGTAATAAAAAACGTTGTTTAACTGCTCACGCATTTTTCCGATTTTCAATATCAGTAAATTCATTAAAAAGTTTGTTTTACTGAATGAAAATTGAAAAAAAATGGCTATATAGCTGAGAAAGTAATCCATTAATTGTAATAACTGTTTGATATTTGGTCAAAATGTGAGCGAGTGGTGAAGCGTTTAAGCAGTTCTAAATGACTAAAACTGCCACTCAACCATATATCCACACGATTCCGGTTTCATTATACTTTACCCCTCTCTCTCCTATGAATTTTCCCACCTACATTTAATTCAGAAATGAATGTATAGACGTTTATTGAAAAATTATATATACACTAGCATTTAAGCCCGTTGTTGCCCGGGTGTTTGGAGGTATATGTTGAGAAAAAAAAAGCGGTCAAATTTTTTAACTGTGACTCCTATTATGACCCCTTTACATTTATTGTTTTGGGCTCAAATCAAGTTATTAAGTTAGATCCATGTCAAAGAAACTTATATCTAAAATTTCAAGTGTTTACACCCAAAATTGTCGGATTATTTGGTAGAGTTCTCAAAGGTCAAATTGTTGAACTTTGACCCCTTAACAGACGAATTTCTGTTATAAACGTATCAAAAAGATTTTCCCAAATCTCAGTACCATGTATATCTAATTTCGAATCTGTAGATTTAAAATTGACATAGTTATTGCGTACGAGAATGCACACAGACACACACACAGACACGTTCATTTTTATATATATATTAGCATTTCAGCTCGGCGTTGACCGGGTGTTTGGGGGTGTATGTTGAGCCAAAAAAAAAAAAACAACAAACGGTCAATTTATTTAACTTTGGCCTCTATTATGACCCCTTAACATTTATTATTTTGGGCCCAAATCAAGTTATAAAGTTAGATACATGCCCAAGAAACCTATATATAAAATCTCAAGTGTTTAGATCCAGAGACACACAGAGATACAGGCACGTCCACTTTTATATATATATAATAGATAGATTAAAAAATATATTCTTTATCTTAATAGAATTTAATACCTTATTATAATTACAACATTATTAATCCATTCATTCCAACAATTAACCCATTTGGCTCATATATTTTTGATCACTTATCGATCTTACAATAATAACTTGTGTAAACAAATACAACTTAGTTTTAGATCGATATTTGGAATCTGATTAATATAAATTCATGTGTAATATTATGATTATTACAAATTTATTTTTCCGATCAATAAACTTACTTACTTGAAACACTTATCATAATACTCTGTGGATTTATGTTAAAAAAAAAGTTTGATAAACTTTGTGACATATTTCCATTCTATGGAGGTCAGGTGCGAACGAACACTCCATAATTTTATTATTCTATATTTCTCCAAACTGAAGCATAATTATCAAAGTATACTTACGCAGAGAGATAGGAAAAGTCTTTATTAAAGTGTGTGCATATTTCCATTCTATGGAGGTCAGGCGCGAATGCAGACCCCACAATTTTATTATACTATCCCTATTTAAGTTAAAACATACTTATCAAAGTACTATTATGTACATCTATATCAAAATACTTGTAAACGTTTTGTTTTGAAATTTTTAATTTTTATTATTTGCATACTTTGTGGGCCAGGCGCGAACGCAGACCCCACAATGTTAATGAACCACTGTTCGGCCAGATAAAACATACCAATTCCTGTGTCTCGATACATCTCCTATCATTATATGTGATCAGTTTTTTTTTAAATAACCAACCATATAGGAGCCTATTCGTGACCAGACACACACACACAAACACACACACACATTCAGCTTTAGATTATAGAATTTAGTACTATTACATTATATCTTTTCGTGATATCTTTAAATCCTACTAATACCCTTTCCATTTTATTTTATGTTTAATTTATCATTAGAATAATTGTTATACTTAATTTATATTTATTTGTTTACCTAATCATCATTATTACTTTATTTTTATTATTTCCGTTTTTACCCTAAACCATATTTATTTATATGTTAATCTCTAAAAGTCAAAATTAGCTTTTCTTACTAAGTACGTTAATATAATTTTAATTTAATGTATTTTCTAATCCGGTTTTAGTCGAGATAATGTATACTTTGATTTATGTAAACAGTTTTGAATTATTTCCTGGCGTTTTTAAGAAGGTTTTCTTTGCATATTATATGATACGATTCGATATTGACAAAGAGTACATCGGCCAAACATGTTTGGTGAGTATTTAACTAAACAGAGGGTAGGATTTAGCAAAATGCGGAATCGGATTTTGCTTACAAAAGTATTTGATGAAGCTACAAGTCAGTTAAAGATCTTACTTGATAACAAAAAGTAAACCAGAGAGAATAGATGAAGAAAAAAGTGAGTTAACGTGAATGGATAGTCTGGTGAAATGACGGTAAAATCCAAAAATGCAAATCCAAGAAAGTTAGTTAAATTTCCATTCGCACAAGTAAAATCCAAGAGAATCGCGTAATTGGAATTCAATTTTTTTTTGCTACATCCAACCCTCTGATGAGAAGGAAGAATTTCTTCGAAACTCCGCGGATTAAGGACTATCCACGTATTTAGTGTTTCCCTTTTAAATTAAATGTTTTTAAGTCTTTTTCAAAGTGTTTTTGACATTTTTTAACTATTTCCTCTTATATATATATATATATATATATATATATATATATATATATATATGTATATATATATATTTGTGTGTGTGTGTTTTATGTAAGTCTTGGAATATGGGACTTGATTAAACATTATGGCAGGTAAGGCGACGAGATAATGTAGTAGTCGTATTACCGACATACCTATGAGTTGCATTGCTTCTTATAAGTTACATTCTCCCAAGGGACATTTTAGCTCATAGATGACGTTGGTGCATTCAATTAGTTTTAGATGGAGGGAGCAATTATTTTTACTAAGTTTTGTGTTTACAAATTTTTTTAGATGACGTTGGTGCATTCAAGTAGTTTTAGATGAAGGGAGCAATTATTTTTACTAAGTTTTGTGTATAAAATTTTTTTAGATGACGTTGGTGCATTCAAGTGGTTTCAGATGAAGGGATCAATTATTTTTACTAAGTTTTGTGTTTAAAAATTTTTTTAGATAACGTTGGTGCATTCAAGTGGATTTAGATGAAGGAGCAATTGTTTTTACTAAGTTTTGTGCTTAAAATTTTTTTAGATGACGTTGGTGCATTCAAGTGGGTTTAGATGAAGGGAGCAATTGTTTTTACTAAGTTTTGTGTTTAAAATTTTTTTAGATGACGTTGGTGCATTCAAGTAGTTTTAGATGAAGAGAGCAATTACTTTTACAAAGTTTTGTGTTCAAAATTTTTTTCGATGACGTATGTGCATTCAAGTGGTTTCAGATGAAGGAAGCAATTGTTTTTAATAAGTTTTGTGTTTAAAAATTTTTTAGATGACGTTGGTGCATTCAAGTGGTTTTAGATGAAGGGAGCAATTGTTTTTACTAAGTTTTGTGTTTAAAAATGTTTGTAGTAAATGATAAATCTAATGTTATTGCTGCCAACTGGGGAGATGTATCTATGGATGATGTTTTATAGGGGATTCTTCTAACGTAAAGCCCGGGTGCATTTGATTGCAGCAGAATAGTTTGATTTTAATGCAGTTCTGATGTTGTCGTGTATTACTCTTAGTCGTGGTGTTGTTTAACTCCTGCACTGTGTGGTTTATCGGTTATTTCTAAAAATAATGTCGGAATCCGTTATTGATGAGAACTTGTTTAATATTTTTTTAGTTGAACGAGTAGTGACAAAATACAGTATCTAACTATTTGTAAAATTAACTTTCTTGGATTCTGCATCTTTGGATTTTACCGGCATTGGTATGTTACCATGCACCAGACAATCCATTCACGTGAAATCAATTTTTATTCACTCTATTCCCTTTGCTTCACTGTTTGTTATCAAGTAAGATCTTACAAAACTGTTTAACCGTTGTCTTAAGGAGAATAGTTTCCCATCTCCCTGGAAAATTTCATCAGTATGCCCTGTATTTAAGAATTCAGGTGATCCCTCACCCCCCTCTCAGTACAGGCCAATAAGTCTCCTGTGCTTCATGAGTAAGTTGCTGGAATCTGTGTTAAATACAGAAGTAATCAACCATCTAAACAAAAATAACCTTCTTAGTGACACTCAATATGGTTTCCGTTCTGCTAGATCTACAGCAGATGTGCTTACAGTTATATCATAGGATTAGCAAATTTTACGACGGAGGCAACCTTTCCAGGGCAATTGCTCTTGACATATCTGAGGCCTGTGATAGGGTATGGCATAAAGGTTTACTTCACAAGATCTCTAGCTATGGTATTGCTGGAAATATCTTCTCAATTATTAAATCATTTCTTTCTGATAGGTTCATAAGAGTAGTAGTTGAGGGGCAAAAATCAGTAGCTCACAGTATTAATGCCGGTGTCCCTCAGAGGTCAATCCTGGGCCCAACTCTTTTCCTGATCTACATTAATGATCTTCCAAATAACATCCTTACATCATTTGTAGACATTTATGCTGACGACACTACCATTTATGGTAGCACATCTAAGACAGTAAACGACCAAGTTCTCTCCAATTCTCTCTCCTCTGATCTTGAGCACGTAGTACAATGGGGTAAGGAGTGGCTGGTTACTTTTAAGGTATCTAAAACCAAGCTTCTGTCTTTACATCATCAACATTCTGATCCACATCTGGCATCAATTGAAATGAATGGCTCTCGTCTTCAGGAGGCCTCAAGTTTTGACAAGCTTCATGGCTAGACCATTACTCCTGATCTTAAATGGAACACGTACATCAAATCTGTTGCCAAGGCCGCTGGAAAAATGGTGGGATCAGTCTATCGATCAGGTAGATATCTCACTGTTGATGCTATTCTCTATCTATATAAGAGCCAGGTACGTCCAAGGATGGAATACTGTTGCCACATCTGGGCAGGAGCTGCTAGAAAGGACTTGGCCTGCCTTGATGGAGTTCAAAATAGACTTCGTAGCCTCGAAGAGATGTCCTTTTCTCTTCCTTGCAACCTCTATCTCACAGAAGAGATATTGCGAGTTTGTCTCTGATGTATCGTTATTTTCATGGAAAGTGTTCGACTGAGCTCCAATCTATGGTCCCCCCTCGCCAAACTTTCACAAGAAACACCTGTCTAGCTGTAAACACTATCAATAATTCCCCCCACTCTTTATCTGTGCCTAAACCTAAACGTAGATTCCATGAACAAAGCTCCTTTCTTAGAACTGCACGCCTGTGGAATTGTCTTCCGTTTTCCTGCTTTCCGGCTGACTACAATATGGTTGTGTTCAAGTCTAACGTAAATAAGTTCTTGATGAGCCGATCTATATAAGTTATCAAATTTACCAAATTTTCATTACTGATGATTACTATATTGTCCAATTTCTACTGTACACTCTTTAACCCTTATCCTTGAGTGGCCTCTGGGCCTTGATAATGTGGTGATTCCTATGTAAAAAAAAAGATCTATTACTTGCTTGTAGTTTTGCAAGCAAAATCCGATCCCGCATTTTTCTAAATCCTACCCTCTGATGATGAGAAGGAAAGTATTTCTTCGAAACTCTGTGGATTAAGGACTATCCACTTATCTAGTGTTTCCTTTTTAAAATTAAATATTTTTAACTCTTTTTCAAGGTGTTTTTTTAACATGTTTTATTAACTACTTGATCTTATTATAAGCTTTATTTGGTTTTATTGAGCTTTTACATCTGGTTGAGATTACTTTATAAATATTAATTATTTAATATTTATAATTTATTTTAGTTTTACCATGTTGGATCATTTTAGTAAACTTAACTGTAATTTTGTTTCATTTACAACCAAAGATGGTAGGGTGGGGTTATTTAAGATGGGGGGGGGATTAAAGTTTGGTTATTTATCTGCGTTATTTACTTCTGTTTTATTTTTCAGGAACCCCAGTGACCATCATATAGTGTGGAAGAAATTGAGACGCGCTTCCGCTGTTTGGTCAGGCTTGAGAGACCATCTGAATTAGACAGCACGTTCCCTTGATTTATCCCCATGTGACTTTTTATGGGGATATATTAATTAAATTGTTTACAAGGATCGTTCTAGCACCTTAACTTACCTGAATGACAACATTTCTCGGCCTTTCTTACACATTACTATCTATATGCTGTGTCAAAACCTAAACGTGGATTCCATGAACAAAGCTTCTTTCTTAGAAGTACACGCCTGTGGAACTCTCTTCCGTTTCCTTGTTTCCCACCTGACTACCACCTGGATGTTTTCAAGTCCAACATAAACACATTCCTGATAAACCACCCCCTTAAGTTAGACACTTTATCAAATATCCAATACTAACGATTACTACGATCCTATCCCATTGATTACTGTAGACGCAATAACCCTTATCCCCGAGTGGCTTCCGTGCCTTTATAAGTGGTGACTACCTTGTAAAATAAATAGATAGAGTTGACCGCCACTTCAGATTAGGACTATTTAAGTGGATATAGAAAAAAAATGGACGCATTCCTACTTATATTATCTTTAAAACAGATAAATAAAATTAAATGGTGTACTAGTTGCAGTTAAAAGTATTACATTTATGTCTGCGTTACTAGTGTTATAATTTATATACAAAATAAGTAAATTGCTCTGCCCTACCCTGCACTTTAAAAAGAGTATGAATCGAAACAGTTAATAGTGAATTATCCTAAATGATATTCAAGTGGACATATGAACTATTCAGTCAGTTATGTAAATATTTTGGTAATGAAGTAATAAGCGTTCTGGTCTAGACATGAAAATAGCGGTGATTTGTTCTAAAACGTGTTACACCATTAGCATAATATATTTAGTTAAAATATTTATAAATAAGTTATATCGCCCATAAGGAATGAATTAATAACAATGGGAATACTACTGAATATAAATACGTATAAAAGTCCAGAAGAATTATAAGAAACGAATATATATATGTGTATATATATATATATATATATATATATATATATATATATATATATATATATATATTTAAATAAGGGAGTAGTCACCAACAATGTGTATTTTTAACATTATTTTATTATTCCGTGTCTTGGTTTTTCATTGAGAATTATGTTTGGAACATTGTAATAATGTTTTTAAGTCATTGAAATCGTTTTTACGCGCGTTTCAGACGTTCTGTGAAGCGTCCTCGTCAGAAATTATTTTCAAATGTTGTGAAGATGTAAAAATGGCAATTTTCGTAGTTCATTTGAAGTGTTTCCAAGGAGTGGAGGCTGGTAAGTGTTTATTATTCATTGGCATGTTCAATTTTTATTACTCTTTTATTGGGCTTGGACAGGCTGCTGTGTGTGTTTGCTTTTATTGGTTTGAGAATGTATATACTGTTTTATAGTATTATGAGGTTATTTTCTTCCTTAGAAAGGTGGCTGTGATCCGAGGTCGTTAATAATGTGTATGTGTGAAGAGGAGGAGGGACCAGCTCTTCTGAAATAAGGGTAGGGGTGCTTTCATTCTATTTTGATGTTTATTTTTTGGATTCTTGGATTTTAGTATTACCTACTTAATTTACTCACATAAAATTAATATACGAAAGTATAGATTTATACGTAAACTTTAAGTATTTACTTCAAAAGTGCTCAATACGTAGGTAGAGCTAGTTAGTAAGTTATAAAATGTATATGGCGATTAAGCTACACTGAATATTCCGCGTTTCATCCACTCTAGGATTCTTCAGGCTTATATATATATATATATATATATATATATATATATATATATGATGAAAATTATATATATATATATATGATGAAAATTATATATATATATATGCATACTTATGTAAATAATATCAATATATATATATATATATGATGAAAATAATGGAAATAGTATTCCAGTAAAATAGAGAAATAAAAAAGAAAAAATCGTATTATGTGTTCATCAACGTTTCGTCTTTATTTCGAGACTCATATATAACTTTATTATCGACTTGGATACGTGCGTCATTTAGCCATTACTCATATACCTCGGAGCGATTTTATTCGTGTTACCCGTAATTTACTGTCTCACTGCACCGCGAATTTTCTAGAATTATTGATAATAGTATTTATTTCTGGTTGCCTTTGGGCATTGACGTGATTTAATTATAAGGTGCTAGACTTTGTATCAAGCTCACAGTCTTTAATAAATGACAGCAGTACGTTTTCCTCGATTTACCTGGCGCCACGGGCATAAGACATCGACCGAGACCATCTCAATTTGCTGCGATTTCCGATCTGTTATGCTTTAACTTGTCTGTGCTCACAAATAAGTCGTTGCTATAAAAGACACAGATTGGGTGATGTTCTTCTCCAAACATAAATTATGAAAGATTACGACTATCGATTGAAATAGCTTTTATACTAACATTTTTTATTGAACGGATAAGTGAATAAATTCATAATATACATTTATTTAAATTTTTGCTAACATTAAATAAAAGACAGTTTAACTGTATAAACAGTACTTATTAGTGTGATATGAGTGGCAAAGGCTTAGGTAGTTTAAAAGTATGAATGTTAATAAAATAACAATAAGAAAAGTTTATATATCGATAGATTTAATCCAAGGGAAGTAACTCTATCATACTTTAAATTAAATTAATTTTATACGTTTTACGTTTAAATGTAAACAATTGCGTATTCAGCAATTTTTTTCTACCTCAGCCAAACGTAATCATGTGTTTAGAATAACAGGTACTAAGAAATATAATTGAAATAGTAATACACAGTCAATGTAACGGAATTATGTATCGTTTCAATTCAAATCAATAAATTATTTAATGTAACTTTTAAGGTCAATCGGTCTTTTTTAGTTTAGTTTAGTTAAGTTTATTTTCGTATTTACAAATAAATGTAATAGTTTATAATTATTGATATTATTTACATAAGTATGCAAACATTAATTAGAATTAATAAGTTTACTAATTATTAAATAGTACATTTTGATAAAATATTCATAAATTACAGGGAATGTGAGTCCGAATAGTTGGGTTTAGTGACTTTATTTTTGAAATTCAAAATGGCGTAATGGAAACATATTATATGTATTTTCAGCTTCTCTTCCAATTTTCGGATTTTAAAAATATCAAATTACATTGTATTTTCTCTTGACGGATTGATTGTTGCTATTTCTGCTGATGAGTTAAGGGCATAATAGAGTCACTGAGTGATATAATAATTAAGTGGTCCATTTTGGCTACGAAACAGATACTGTCAAGAATTGCAAATGTCAACTGAATTAAAGGAATAAATTACAAGATATCAACATCATGAATTTTTTAATAGAGTTTGACAATCTTTTAAAACATGTTTTAAAATATACAGTTAGCTTTACTTTTTGCGTGTCTCTTATCTATAAAGTTGACAAGAAAGTTCATGAGGTTTTTAATTTTTAAATTCAGATAGAAGTATCTCGGTTTAATCCAGAATTTGTTGATCGAAATTAGTACCGTCTTAATGCTTACTTTTTTTTTCAACGCGACACAAGTGTATTGCTGTCAGTAACGTAAAAATCTTGCGTTCTGGTAGGGATGAAGTCGCTGAAGGCGTTTTTGATATTGGTAATTTTTTTTATGTATCTCTCATGCAAAAAGTTGTCGAGATGTTTGAAAAGTGATATTCGGTAGGTGACACGTCTGGAGAGTATGGCGGATGAGGCAGAGTTTCATAGTCGAATTCCTTGAACTTCTCAAGGGTCGGTTTATAAATGTGCAGTCAGGCATTGTCATGGATTAGAATTGGGCATTTTTTGCTGACGAAATCTGGATGTTGTTGTCAAAGTTTCTAATAGATTTCATCGATTAGTTGGCGATACTGCTCCGCTGTTTTTCGTCCTTTATTTATTCTATATCAAATTATTTAACAATAGATCTGTGTTCTGATACGTCGTGCTAATACATGGGAACAAGTAAGACCGAAATAAATAAATGAAGAAAAAACTAATAGAAATTTGACGTTAACTAGTTCTAGGCCAGTACGTGTTTCGGGTTGATTTCATAAATCATTATTTAACTGTATATGTATCTTCCTGACATCCGGTTGCTAATGTCAAGTTTGAATCTGTAATCAGACTGGAAATTGTATATCTGAGAGATCATAGCTAAGTGCATCTATGATATGTAAAAAATAATATTAAATACCAGCCGATATTTTTTTTTTTTTTTTGCTAAAAGTTGACTTAATGGATAATTCGTTGCTTTTATATTGAACTTTCACAATTGGGTCAAAAAGAGCAAAACTCCATGAAACACTATTTGGACAATAATAGTTGCATCAATATTTGTTTCCGATTTATTTTAGATAATGATCACGTGCAGATTACATATATCTGAGAAGTGTTGCACAATATTTTAAGGGATATTTTGTATAGATAAGGTAAGTATAACTAGAAGCTCAGACGCTTACATTTTTAACTACAAACGCAGAACAAATATTAAATGTTAGCCAATAATATGCACCAGGTGTGGAAAATGGCCATGCAATTTCTTTTGTTACAAAACTTCCCATTTGCCGAAATTTGTCTTTATGGTGAAATGGTCGCTTTAACACACTCAAACGGTCTCAATTAAAATCATACGTCAGCATAGAAAAAAGAGGAGAACAATAAACGCCATGAAAATACCAGAAATGTATTTTCATAATAATAGTTGAACCAATATTTGTTTCAGATTGGAGGGGGGGGAATGGCAAATATCTTAAAAATTATACTCAAACGCGTTTTCAGATTGAAAGGCAAATAATGATAATAAGTTCAGAGACTTTTATTTTTGATTGCAAACAAAGTATTTTCCATTTTAATCTAAACGTAATCACACGAGTAAAAAAAAAAAATAAATAGTGCAACAGAGACAAGTGATACTTGCTTTCGATTCTCCTTTAAAGGATTCTTTCTAAATTTTAATAGTGTTTAGAAACGATTCGTAAATAATTTATTGCTGAATTAAATGATGTGATGTTTTTGTGATTCTAGTTTAAGTTTTTGTTTCAAAATAGTATCGTTTTATGTTCAATATCTTCAATATATCCTGCATTTTCCCATGTAAAATATGCACATACCTTCTTTATGTATACCTGCCGACAGATGACACTTTTGCATTAGCATACGTTTATACTTTCGTATATTAATTTTATGTAGTCATATATATATATACATATATATATATATATGATTGCAACGTCTTGTCAGACGAGTGCCACTCCCTCAGGCATTTAAAATCCAGGAGCCCAAATGTCTGAGAGAGTATCCATACAAATATGATGTTACAGAGTCTAAGCTTTGTACGACGGCTAAGTCTCTCTCTCTCTCGGTTCAAAATGTTGAGATTCAGAAACAAGCAAGAGCAAGATAGCCAGCAACAAATTAAACTGCAGACCAGCTTAATGCGGGTACTGGTCTTCCGCTTTATGGTTTTTTTAAATCAGAGATTTGCTTCTGCTAGAAAGGTTGCCAAAGGGCGAATGAACTCTTTTTCTGGGTCAACGGCCAACTAGCACCGTGTATATTTGTGTGTGTATATGTGTATTGGGGTAGAGAGGGCTCCTGTAAGCCGTGGTGAAGGCAACCAAATATATATATATATATATATATATATATATGTGTGTGTGTGTGTGTGTGTGTGTGTGTACGAATTTGAAGTATTCCGAATTATACTGGGTTAATATGATTCAGTAATTGTTCATATACCAATAATTTTAAGCCAACAAAGAGAGATGACTTAAATAGTAAGCTACACAAGTATCATATTTCATAATTGAGCATTCATATACTGTTTGAAAAGAAAAGAACAAAACTTAAAAAAATAGGATGATAGCAACAACAAGTGTATTTCATTGTCTGTTACAATTCTTTCAAGACCATTTGTATAAATTAAAACAATATTCACAAGAACAGTCTTTCTTCAGACTTATTAAATAAAAAAAACACACTTTAACAATAAAAAAATGAAGGAAAATAAACGTTTCTTTATGAGGAAAAGAAAATAAGCGATATGACTTTACCTCTGTCTAATCTTTGCAAAGTATTTAAAAATACTTTGCAAAGATTAGACAGAGATAAAGAGGTAATCTCTGAACGTATATACAGTTCATTGGACAAAAAAGGGGAGGGTAGGGCGGTAGCCCTCCTTGTATCTATGTGTTTTGACAAGTATTGCACGATGGTTTTCTAAGAAATATTAGATCATATAGAATCACTGGAAGAATACATAATGCAATGAAATCCTTCTTAAGTAAGAGAAACATCCAGGTTGCCCTCGACGGCCCAACATCTACACAATATGATATGAATGCAAGAGTATCTCAGGGGTCAATCCTCGCACCTTTATTATTCTTGATATTCATAAATGACCTCTCTGATAAAATGGTTTCTGACATGTGTATATTTACTGATGACGCCCTTCTCTAGAACAGGCACGAGGGGAAAACAAATGAACACATATCTAAGGAAATGGCAGAAACACTAGAGGGTGACCTCCAATCGGTAGAGGAATGGGAACAAAAATCGATGGTCACATTCAATGCTGCAAAGACTAAGCTTGTTTCCTTACAAGGAACCTTCACAACCACCAATGGCAATGATCACATTACCCGAAAGTACTTCCTTTAAACTTCTCGGATTAATGTTTACAGGGAACATGAACTGGAATAGATACATTGAGAGCATTGCCAAGGCTGCTGCAAAGAAGGTGGGCTATCTCTATCGTGCTAGAAAGTTAATTACGTTAGAAAGTATCCTGTACCTCTATAAGGCTACCATTCGCCGTTGTATGGAGTACTGTTGTCACATTTGGGCTGGTGCATCTGCTACTTATCTATCACTCCTTGACAGGGTTCAAAAGAGAATCGCCAACCTGATCGATCCTGAAGTGTCTTCTAATCCGCAGCCTCTGTCCCATTGATGAAATGTTGCATCCCTCTGCCTGTTCTACAAATACTTTAATGATGAATGCTCTGACAAACTACAAGCACTTGGACCCCTCTCGATGTGAATACCCCGACCAATCCGACAGGCACCTAACTCCCACCTCTTCACAGTAGAGATCCCCAGGTGTAAGAAAGCTTTCTTCTTCCCCAGAACTGCTAGACTTTGGAACTCCCTTCCGCGATCCTGATTTCCCAACTGTACTGGCATGCAGAAGTTCAAGTGTAATGTGACATCTTGCTACTCATCTCTCTTCATAATAATCCTGCAACTTATGTTCTCGAAAGTAGCCCTTTACTTCAAAGTAGCACTGTGCCTTGTTTAGGGCGAAAAATCAAAAACAAAAACAAAATCAATTTTGATAATGCATAGGTTGATTGGCTGAATGGACCAGACCTCGTCAGACTTTCTCCGCTACCTAACTATGAGAAAACACCCGAGAGCGAATTTCGGCAGTTGAGTTGAGCAGCCTATTTTAATCTGAATTGGATCTTCCACACACGCCGCCCGTTACCCCCGACTCTCACTGATCGCAGGTAGCAGAAATCCTTCTAGGGAAACTTAGAAGAAAGGAGAAGAGGAAAATATAATCGTACGCCGCAGATAGATTTTTCATTTTCTGAACGAAATGTTATTTGCTATTGTAAACATTTGCATTGTTAAAAATGCATATATTTTTTTCATTAAATTCCACTGCATAACAGAAAAACATTGTCGTCAGGAGTTTTATTGAATAATTAATCCTTGTAAAAACAAGAACTGGTGATGGGAGTTTTATTTTATTCATTGTCTACGAGATTTGTGACTTAATTTCCAAACGGAACCGTCTACTTGAGTCATTTATTCCAGGAAACAGCAAGCAGTCAAGGGTCTCTAACGCCGGATATAGGCTACAGTCCGCTTCCACCTATCGCCGTATAGACTATAGGTTTGTTTCCATTTGTTTTTCTTTTCTTTTTTACCTTTTGTTTTATTTTTGTTATTTTATCTGCGGACCACTCTTGAAGAGAGGAAATAACCTGAATCGCGCATCAAACACCGTTATCGTATAGACGACAAGAACTGGAAAAACTCATCTTAGGTCACTGTCTCTACATTATTTAGTAATATTTACATACAGTTTTGTTGCATCGGGTGACAATATCCCGTCGCTAGACACAATAATAGCTAATCGCTAATAGCTAATCGCTAGAGAAATACTAGAATGCAGTCTACATTTAGCGACGTCTTGAAATATTATTTTTAAGTTAAGCCGCAGAATTCCACGATGACAAATATCAATAATGTCATATATATATATATATATATATATATATATATATATATATATATATATATATATATATATATATATATAAAGTGTCTGTATGTGTGTGTGTGTGTATACATTTTCCAACGCAATAACTCTACAGACTCGAAATTTTATATACTGGATACTGAAGTTTGGGAAAATCTTTGTAATCCGTTTTCGGCCAGAAATTTGGCTGTTACAGGGTCAAAGTTTAACGATTTGACCTTTGAGAACTCTACCAAACTCCTCCGCCAATTATGGGTCTAAACACTTGAAATTTTAGATATAGGTTCTTTGGGTACGGGTCTAACTTGATAACTTGATTTGAACTCAAAAATTAAATGTTAAGGGTTCATCATAGAGGTCAAATTAAAAAAAAAAATTGGCCGTTCTTTTTTTTTTGCTTTTTTTTTGGCTCAACATACATCTCTAAACACCCGGGCAACGCCGGGGCTGAAATGCTAGTAAATAGATAAATATACAATTTTTTTTTTCTCTCCTATCATCTCGGAATTGCTGCGATTAAATGTACACATTTGACTGTAGACTGTCGAACTGTAGACTGCCGACCTGTCTAAAAAAAGCATGTGCGTCTCTATTTTTTATATTTTGGGTGTAGTTTGTGTGAGTGATTTCCGACCTCATACACCTTTAAGCCAACGCTTACAGAATATGTCAGACTTTTATCGTTGAGTTGTATGATTCTGAACCTTTTGTATGCCCATGGCACTCAACTCTATTCATCTCATGGACTCCATAACAAAGTGACTCATCTACCTTTATAATGTTCGTCCTTACAAACCAGTTACAAGAAAATATTCTTGGAATGTCATTAAGCAATCTTGCTTCATATGCTTATTCCCTTAAATCATCAGATGATTACGTATTTGGAGAATTACAACACCTTTTTGATGGTGTTATGTGTATATTTCCCGAGCAGGAATTGAATTCATATTTCGCATGGAAACTTAAATAATTTTAAAGCGAATTATTTATAAGCTTTATCGCAGAAAATTAAGGGTCGTTTTTTCTTATGATTTTTTTTAAAGACATAAAATTGTTAATATTCAAAATGGAATTTTAAATCGGCAAACACGTTCTTTTTCATATGTGTTGCCACTTATCAAGGCCCAGAGACCACTCGAAGATAAGGGTTAAGCGTATAGTCAATTGGACAATATAATAATCAATAGTAATGAAAATTCGGTGAATTTGTCAATTTAAGTGGAAGGATTCATCAAGTTAAACGAGTGTTTCTTGCGATGGTTTGGCGATGAGGGACCATAGATTGAAGCTCAGTCGAACACTTGCCATGAAATAATGATAAAGCAGAGACAAATTCGCAACATCTCTTCTGTGAGAGAGGTTGCTGGCAAGAGAAAAGGACATCTCCTACGAGGCTACGAAGTCTATTTTCAACTCTATCAAGGCAGGACAAGTCCTTTCTTATAGCTACTGCCCAGATGTGGCAACATGACTTCATCCTTGGACGTACCTGGCTCTTATATAGATAGAGAATTGCATCAGCAGTGAAATATCGACTGGATCGATAGAAGGATCCCACCATTATTTCAGCAATCTTGGCAACAGATAAATAGTATTTTTAACAAGGTTGTCAATTTTCTCATTTTATTTTAGGAGTTCAATAAATATTCGATACCCATCCAAAATTCAGCGTTATTGTGTATGTATCTACAAATTCTTTTTTTATATAAATTTTATCAACTCAATCAATTTTTAAAAAAATGTTTGAAATTGAAAGAGTTTTCTTTGTTGCTTTACTTTTTGCTTTACTTTGTTTTCGTAAAAAAAAAAAAAAGAAAAAAAGCGGGGGTAGCTCTACCTCGAACTTTATGGATGCAGAGTCAGTTGAGAGAAAACAAAGAAACGGAAAGCGGGAAAATGCTGATTTTTAACTATGGCCAACACAAAACACGCCCATCTTTTTTTAAACAGAATTTTCAAAACTGCTGATTCTTCCTCATTTACTCTTCAGCAAATTTTGGATTTTTATTTTTGATTAAAAAAAAACGAATCGGAAACTTGACTGATGGAAGACAAAGGTTCTGAAAGGCACAATTTCAAAGTAAAAAGATTTTAGACAGGCAACGGCAATAATAAACTTGTGATTTGAACAAAGCTCATGCCCACCCCCATCAAATTGAGCAAACGAAATATAGATTAGAAGCTCTACATGAAAATTCATGTATACAGGGTCATCTTTAGAAGTGGAAAACATTAAATCAACGCCTCCATTTTCTTTCATTGCAGATTTGGTAACTATCAGTTATTTCAAGGTCAGCTGGGTTTGGAAATTTTGAAACAAACAGACACCTAAACAGTATTTGAAAATTGCAAATTATATAAATTTACCAGGGAAACAGTTGCATGCACCTGGGATTTTCTGAATTAAACGAATACACAACAGCACTTTCATTATTGCATTAATGTAAGAAATAATAAAACAGTTTGTGAAACAATTATATATATTCAATTAATCCAGTTCAACAGATGGCACGGTTCGACAGTTTATAACATAAAAATAGCACTTAGACTTAAAACTGAGAAAGATAATTTAATACATTTTTTTAGATATCAATAAAAAAATATGATTTAATTTACAACTAGTTTATATACAAGAGCATCTAAAATTAAAGCGCTGCTGTCGGAGAACACATAATATAAAGATATAAAATAATAATTTTACATTTGGTAATTTTTGTGAACCATTATGAGAGAGGTGCGACTCAGTATGAAGGCATTGATCGTTTTTGTTTTTTTTTTAATTTTTTTTTCAGAATCACCTTACTCTATACATTTATTTTATTTAAATGTCACTTTTTAAAAAAAAATTCTCATACGTTCGATCACATTATCTAGAATTCAAGTTTAGGATTATCTATTGTGCGACTGCACCAAAAAATACAATTATTGTGAAAAATGAATATTCCGAGATTCGTTCTTAGCTTGTTTTGTATTGTGAATAATCCGATCATAATTTCTTTACTTGGAGAATATGAAAACATGTATCAACTTTGAAACGTTTTTCTGATGTAGACATAACGTTTAATTAAAACCGATTGAAGTTCTACGAAAACTGTGAAAAGAAGTTCTATGTTGCATAGATCCAGCTTCAGGAAAAGTCAAAGATAACTGATTTAACATTATATAAAATAGGGACCTAATGGGATTAATATTTCTTATATATATATATGCACGTGTATAAATATATATATATACTTTCTCTCAAACTAAAATGTGATTACGTAAAGGAAACTAATTGTATCTATACATATAAGATGTCGTAACTAAAAACAAAAAAAAACATAATTGCAACTTCACTTCTGATTTTCGGATTTTGTTATCATGCCTATATTCTTTTCTTTTCTTTTAAAGTTCCTTTTCTTCTGATGTTTTAAGGACGGAATAAACTTCATAAATCTCATAAATAACTAATATTACGCTACGAAACAGGTTTTGTCAAAAATTGAAAATCTAAACATGCCTAATAAATAAAAGGTAAAGTAGCCAACATCTTGAAAGTTAGAATAAACACCTTTGTTATATATATATATATATATATATATATATATATATATATATATATATATATATATATATATATATATATATATATATATACTAGAAAAAGTACCCGTCGTTAACTGGGTTCAAAAATAGCCTGCAGAAAATGGACTCTGATTTATTAAAGTATGATAGGTGCGACATTCGCTATTGGGTATGTATATAATTAATACATACGAGTCTCGGGAAAGGACCGATTAAGGAATGCGCTAAGCTATGGTTCTCCTTTCCCCGTCGAGGTCAACAACAATAGAGAATCGAATATATTTACTTTTGTTGGCTTGTCTCGACTAGAATCCAAAGCGCGCTGAGGTTATGCGGAATTATAAATTCCGTTGTTTGATATTTTACATACGGCAAACAACAAAAAGAAAACCAAACATCGGATTATATTTTAATTCCAAACCACGGGTGCATCACGCGCGATTTTTTTATTATCCAATATAGAAAAATAGGGAGAGGGAGATTTCTCTTGTTTTTTATTATTATAGAATGAAAGGTCATATTGCACGTTACTATATGTGCCAGTTCAATATATTTATATGCTGAAATAATAAAACAATTTTTCATACATTAAGTTTGAATTTGATTTTTTTGTTTTATCACTTCTTCAAAACATTCGATATTTTTTTTCTTTTTTTGTTAAGTCTTGATGGGATTAATTCGGTAATCCTTTTTTTTTCTTACACCCCACGTGGCGAGTTGCGTCTACACCATTTTAAATCTCCGCGGCAACTAAAACATTTTGCCGCCTCAGTTATATCCCTTCGCCCTTGCCCCTGCTGATATTTCTGCTATCTTCGTTCCTTCCTTCTCTCCCTCCCTCCCTTCCCCTTTGCTTCTGCAGATATTCTTTTTCTACGTTCTTTCTTTCTCTCTCTGTCTCGTTATCTTACCAATGTGCTGGTTCGACGGGTTTGTTTACCTTTTTCATACGGGCCCGTCACATAGGTTATGAAAAGGAAGGGTTGTAAAGAGATAGCTTCGAATTCGGGGGTATCAAAACCAAAGCAAAATATGATAAAAGTAAAAGTAAAATAGATAAACCCCATAATTTATTATACCATACCTGTTCACACTGAAACACTTATCACAATATTCTGTGGATCTATATTAAAAAAACCTTGTTAAACTTTTTGACATATTTCCATTCTATGGAGGTCAGGTGCGAATAAACACCCCATAATTTTATTATACCATATTTCTTCAAACTGAAACATAATTATCAAAGTATACTTATGCAGATAGATATGAAAAGTCTTTATTAAAGTTTGTGCATATTTCCATTCTATGGAGGCCAGGCGCGAACGCAGACCCCACAATTTTATTATACCACCCTATTTAAGTTAAAACATATTTATCAAAGTATTCTTATGTACATCTATATCGAAAACATTTGTAAACGTTTTTTTTTTAATTTTTAAATTTTTTATTTTCATATGATAACACCTGGGATGAAGAACATAATGTTCCCCTAGTACAACTTAGAGAAAGACTAATATCTGCAACCAGAGTAGCTGGACACGTTCACATGCGGGAGAAACACATCGGGACACGAGAATTAACTCCCGTACACAAGGGAAGGATGGCGATGTGCCTCTTCCACAAGAACAAGAATTCACACAAATGAATCAGTTGGAAGGTGAACGATCAGGGAGAGTTAAGGGAGGCAACGACCAAAAAACGATCGGATCCAGATAGAAAGTCGGAATAAGTAAATACAGAAATTAAAGTACAAGTTATATCTGAAAGGTAGGCCATGGCGCATTGTAGACCTCTATATCTACATACAGAACCCCACGCGTTCAGGTTGTTGGCGGTGTTGCACAGTTCATCCACAATGGTCTTGCAGGAGAAAGGAATATAAGGCTGACGAAAGACAGATGAATGCCAGAATTAAGGGATCGATAGTTTAGTCGACAACGTGAGAGAGTAGAAGCCGTCAGTATCACTGTCATTCATATTTACAATGGAGGAAAGTTTTTAAAAATTAGCAAACCATGAGTGTGAATAGGTTGAAGCTGAATAAGCCCCGTGATGCTGGTGACTCTAACGTGAAGGAGAGCTTGGTATATCTTAAAAGTATATTAACGTGAAAAGTAAATGACTCTTACTTACTGAAAAACGACGGAAATTCACAAGCCTCGTGTTCAAATGTGGTGTAGTAGATGAAAGATTCCAAAAGTCACAAGGCAAACTCCGATGGGAAATGTCCGATCAGTCGATCTAAATAGACGGTATGGATTTTTTATATGTTTCTTTCGAATTGGCAGGTAATCACTAGCATTGAATATTGTGTGATATTCATCAAAGAAGAAAGCAGCCACGCGTTTGTGCCTTGTGTGGCTGTACAAACGATAAATAAATAATCAACACTCACCTCGGAAGCGTCCTTCTGTCTGTCTACTTTGTGGATTGAGAAGAAAAAAATGAAAGAGATCCAATATGGCGTCCAGGATCTGTAAAAGCTCGATCTCGCACAGTTCTGGCATGGTCATAGGACAAACCTGCCCGTGAGGCATGCCCAGACACGATAAAAGCAGGTCGCTGTGAGGAGTTAGAGTGAAACGTTCAGACCTGCGTACAGTAAATAGTGCTCTGCGGCTTGTTCTTGCTTTGCTACATATTAGACGAATTATAATTCAGATGAGATTGTTTTTTTTTAAATTGTTAAAAAAAAACTGACTCAAAGGATATTATTTTAAAACTCGAAAAATAGAGTTGTCTACATTCTACAACGAGATAAACTGTGCATCAGAATCTTTTATTAATAGACTCTGCATGTATTAGGCAGAATCATCCAGGGCAATTTATAAACGATTAAACCGATGTAGTCATTACAAGGGCTATGGCAAGAGAATGTTATTTTCATTATTTTAACTCTCGAGTATATATCAATTTATATCTTATATGTTTTCAGATGGAGTGATGTGCTTCTCGATTGATTAACTGTGTCGGATATATACTCGAGAGTCAAAATCAATGATAAGACTATTCTCTTGTCATAGCTTTAGTTATTACGTAATATTTAATTTTCTTTTCTTTGTTTTTCTTTCCATGCACACTTTTTATTTTTAAGCTGTCGGTGAAGCAAACTTACTGGCAGTTATAGCAGAATAGAATTGAAAGAATTTAACAATAATTTCTTTTTGTGCACTAACGTCGAAAAATTTGTCGAAAGTCGTATTTTTAATGGGTAAAAACATGAAAATAGATAATCGGCGATCAACATATCTCTTGAGCGAACACCCAATAATTCATATGTGTAGCAAGTCCCGGAATATCCAACCCTAAGCCAAGCTAATTTCCATAATAGCTACAGACCCAGATTACATTAGTCATTAGGTCAACTAGTAATTATACGGGCTAATAAATATGTGTATTTTGCTAGATAATATAATGACGCAATATCCATGCCAAAATGACAAATAATAATTGTTTCGTTTAAGAAATTATTCAGCGCCAAAAGATAAAAAACAGTTATTTCGTTTATTATTCGACCGCCAAATAATCGAAATCAACTCACTAAACGGAGTGAGCGTGGCTTTGTTAGTCGATTATATTAGTTTCACTTGATTTTTAAAATGCTCGCCCAGAAAAGAAACAGTCGGTTCGCTTTGATATTCGAATGAAATACTCTTTTTAATTATTATTAAAGATTTTTTTTTTATCTGCGGACAAAAAGGAGAACACCATTTCGATTGAGAACACAAAGAGAATGCGAACTTCAAGAGACATTTGATTGCAATGATGAGATTATATTTAGCATTGGACTTCCTTTGACCCAAAAAATATTTTAAAAAAATTATTGTTAAATGTCTCCGCGCAAATAAGGAAGTGTAATCTCGATGAGGAGGACAGAGAAACCGTCAAAACTACAGAATTAACCCGTTGAGCTCGGCTAAAATCCAGAGCATGCTTTCATAATCTGTAATTGAGGAAAACCTGAATTGCGTGAGCCAGTCTTGCTTGCCTGATTGACCAATCAATTCTATTATGAGTCGATATGCCACGCGTTGATTTATCTATTGAGAAGGAGGTCTCGCCTCTACCCGACCATATTTTCATCGTAATTGCAACACAGATTTATTTTCGGTAGTCAGTCTGGTGAGCAATTATAGAGCAGACAGTCTGGATAGAGTCAGTCGATCAACAGCTATGTCAGTTAGTTAGCATGGAGTCCGGAGTAAATAAATCTGTTAGTCGGTAGAGAAAGAGAAAGGGAGAGTTAGTTGGTCAGTACCCGTACCTCTTGGAATCAAAGAACAACCGAAAATTTAACGGCGCATCAAATGGAAACGAGAAAGTATCCCACCGGGCATTAAGAAAAAAAAAGGTAAGTGGGAAACTTAGTTAAACATAAAGGGAAAAGTATAAGGGGATAAAGAAACATTATCGACCGTAACTTGAGTTTGTTGACGATACCGTTGGTACACACGTTTTTTTTTATTGTTGACAATTGATTTTGTACTTTCACCTTTTCCTTTGTCGTTTTAATTGTATACTAATCTGCACTACTGACATTGCTTTTAAATACATAATTTTGAAATTCAATCCAAAGCTGATGTCATTTGTTGAGATAGTGAATGTGATTTATGTTATTTTGTTTTGTCACGTTTTCTCTTTTGGCTGTTTATTCTTTCTAAGTAAGGACATATCGTCTATTCGCGGAGAGGAATTTCGGGAACCACCGGAATATTTTTTCTCACTTTTTTACTTGTTATTTTGCGAGGTCGGCTGTCCGTTTGAGATCACGGCCTTTTCCGTTGCTGGTGTAGCAAATAAGGACTTGTCAAACCTACCATCGGTTACATAGAATCGCTGCATAAAAATTGGTGAATTAGAAATGAAAATGGAAAGAACATTACAATCCGCGCGATAAGTTGATCCACACATGAAAAGGGAAAAGGTTGGAAAATTGTATTTTGAATTGCGTTCGATGTCAATCGATTGATCCCGCTATTACAATGCACCTTATATGTCCAAAGGAAAGTGAATAGTGGAACGAGCAAATATCATATTGAGATAACCCATTCTCGTACAACATCGTACTTACCGTTCGGAAGAGCGAAGAGGAGCAGTTTCTTTTTTATTATGATTGAAGGAACAAATTGATGTCGCACCTCGATCTAAGAATGTTGCTCTGACCAACTTTTCTGGCTCTACTGATATCATTTTCGTAAGCCCATACAGCTAATCATCCTCCCCAGAATATTAGAGAACAGTCGCCTGTTCTTGTAAATAAGTAAAAAATGGGATAGGATACTCCGAGAATTCGAACCTGGTAAGCTAGGTTTAGAATTAAGATTCAGGAGAATTCCGACCGAGAGTTTAAAATAAATAAGATGTTTGTTGGAAAAGGAATTCACTGTTTAGTAATGTTAGTGAAAAGGGAATTTGATGATTCAATTCTGTTTATTGAAAAATCAATTTGAAACGAAATAGAAAAATGTTAAAACATATTTGAAAGTAGGTTGGGAAGAAATGGATTAGAGAACTCTTTTTGTAGAAATGTGAGGAACAGTGCATGCTTAGACACGTGAGGCATGTTAGGCCACGGCATCGATATGCACGTTGTTTGGTCAGGCATTGACGTCATGAGTAAGAGATGAGTTGTCAATATAGTTAGAGCTTTAGTGAGACAGTCAGAGAGTCCAGAGAGAGAAGCCAGTGCCGAGTCAGAGGTCGGAAAGGATAAGACAGACAGAGCTGACATCCACCTTTGGAATCAAGGCTTTGTACTCCTTGATGCGAAACCATTGACCGGTCAAAGAAATAAAGGATGTCATACAATTTTGTAACAGCTTTCTTGTGTTGTGTCATTCTACGAACAAGGCATTGTGAATCATTTATATGGAGTTGTGTTCCACTCGTCTGTATAAAGAACTTGGTGTACAAAATTCATATAAGTAATGTGTCTATCATCCTAAGAATGTTTCCCCCCCCCCTCAGCTCATATAAGACTGGTTCCTTTTTTATGGTAAAAGAACTAATAATCATCTCAAAAATATATGTGTTAAAGAAATATGTTTATAGAAACGCTCCCATAACTGCCAGACCTGTATAAATGCCATTCGCTCTTCTATCTATATATCTATACCCCTCTCATTGTGTATTACATGTTCCCCTCTCTCCTTTAAAATGTACCCTGTCTCTATCTCACCAATATGACACTCTAGGACGAACACGCAACAACAAATATATAATTCGCATCTTAATAAACCACTACATTTACCTCCTTTATAACACGTGACGGTTCCCCTACAAACGGAGACAATGTAGAAAGAAAATAAATATGGCCGCCGCATTATTTATATGCGTCCGATTTTGCCATATATAACTAAATAAGTTGCTTCCAGCTTAAATGAAAAATTTGGCTTTTCGTAGATTCAAGTTAATTGAATTTGGATGTAAGAGTAGCAAGTTTAGACAGTAGTGTATAGTGGTTCAGAGTTGAGAGTTTTTGACAGTAGAGCGTCGAATGATGGGGCAGCGATTTTTACGGCTGAGATCAAGTTTTTACTAATGGACTGTAAACAGCTTTATTCCTAATGAAATACACACAAATGGTAAAACATTAATTTGAATATATAATCGTATCGGTGGTACTATTTGTTGTTTTCCGAAGTTAACAAATTAATTAGATTAAAAAACAGATTAGACGGAAAAAGAAAAAAATGAATAAATAAAATCAGATAATTGGCCGTGTTTTTTTTTTAATTTTTTTACTGTTGGTTTGTTTTGGTTTGTTTTAGTTCCTTTTTTTGTATTGGTTTCTTTTTTATCGCTGTAAACCAATTTAAATATCGATAGCGTAGTAGTGTTTGTGCTAATGAAACTCTCAGAAATGCAACGTATAAAAATAAACAATCAATAAGTAACTAATCCGAAAATAGGAAGTCAGATCTCCCCCCACTTAGTATCACGTTTGAAATCAGTGCAAATATAATAGAAGTATAAAGTCAGTAAATAAAATATTAAAGCGACTAATCGGTGCAAGATTTGAAGAACACTGGCAACTGACTGTTAAAGTTTACAGTAAAAACTGGAATCCAATGTTAGTTCGTTTTGTTTAAGTAATCCTTCGAATCGCGACCCCCCACCCACTTACAAAAAGAGAAAAACATAAAGGGAGGGAAAAAGGTGAAAAAAAGTAGAAGAGATTTATAAAATCTTACACTTGCAGCCCCCTAAAAAACACTGTATCTCATTCTAAGATCAAACTCAGTCATGACCGATACTTGACTGTTCAACTCGATAAACTAAAACGTCTTTTCTAATTTAGTACGTCATCTTAAGGTAAGGTTTGTTCTGGTCCCTTCATTTCAAACTGGCCTCTTGATTCTAGAACCCCCTACCAATTGAACACATATTTGTCAGAATAAAATTGTATTATATAAAGTTAACTTTCCTATGTTATTTTTTATCTATATATCAATAAATCTGAAACTGTCTGTGTGTGTGCGTGTCAGCGTATGAAAATTTCTCTACCAAACTACTCTGTAAATTTCCAGTCTAAACACTCTAGATTTAACATAAAGGGTATTGAAATTTGTTAGAATCATTTTAATAAGTTTTCGGCCAGTAATTTCGCTGTCACAGGGGCAAAATTTCAACGATTTGACTTTTGAAAACTCTATCAAACTCCTTCGCAATTTTGGGTCTAAACACTTGACATTTTAGATATAGGTTACTTGGACATATATCGAACATTTTAATTTGATTTGAGCTCAAAACAATAAATGCTAAGGGGTTAAAATTGGCGTCAAAGATTAAAATAAAATTTGGTCTCCACCAAATTACTCAGCCAATTTTTGGTCTAAACATTTGAAATTTTACATGAAGTATATTCAAATATAAGGCAAGCTTTTATATCATTTTTGAGTAAAACATTAGGGCCAAGGGGTCAAGGTTCAATAGGAATCACCGATCTTTGCAATAAGCATCTTTCGTTTTTTTTGTTAGTTTATTACACCAAGTAGTTCAATGCCTTGTCTCGAGCGATTTTCATTAAACATTCTACCATGCATTATTTCTCTATATTATACTAACGTATAACGGATTTACAGTAACGATTATTGATCCCCCGTTGATCTGTTCGTCTGTCGGCACTTTTCTCAATAACTACGCCTTGGAATTTTTTCAACTTTTGCACAAAAATAAAACATAATATAGGTTAAAAAGTTACAGAACAGATTTTCCGGGAAAACTTCGGTTGCCTCTCCCTGCCTTTGGGGTTAAAATAGCTAAAATTGACATTTTGTGCTTATAAAATTAATTGCTGACTTGGTGTTTTATATAACTTTCTGAAAAGTTGTAATTAACTGATTTCTATATAATTTTGTTTCTCTCTACTTCGCGATAACTCTTTGGTGTTCTCCAGGGATTCTTTTAGAGCTAATAAAACACTCCATTTTGGGGACTTTTTTACTATATTTGACAAAAATTTTCTGTGTATGTCTATTTAGCAGTTTTGCATGGTGCTCGACTCAAATTTAAATATGTTAAGGTCTTCGGGACTTTTGGGGCTAAACGGGGGTGCAGATGATGGACTTAGTCATTTCCGGTTTTTTTGTTTGTTTTTTTGCACGTTGCAGAACTCATATTTATATATGTTAAGGCCTAAAATCGCACCGTTTGTTCATTTTAATCAGGATTTGATGTTCCCTGGCGACTTTTGATGCTAAATGGGGTGTGTGTGCAAATGCTTTGCACTGACAGGGGGTCATGCATGCTTCACTAGTTTTAGTTGAAATGTCTTTAGTCTTGAATAATACATAGCTTACCTGGATGTAGCTGCTGGAGGTGAGGACGCTCTTCCAACAGTCAAGAAGAACAATAGCCTTGTGGTTATTTATATTAATAGAGTAAGGTGATTGTTATAAAAATCTTCATCCTTTGTGAAGAGTACTTCATTCCTTTATTTTTTATGTTACTGTGGTTACAAGACCTGAGAAGAAGGTCGCGAAGAAGATTGTATTTTTTCGCAACCTCACTTCAGGTTAGCTACTCTCAGTTATATGATTTTTTTTTCAACAATTTGCGAAAAAAATACAACAGTTCAACACAATTTCTAACGGAACTTTGAACGTCATTAGTAACAGCAAATAGTTACAATTCTGAAAATTGTTCAATTACCTGTACAAGGATATGGAAACCTCTGATACTTCAGCTGTGTCAGATTCCAGGGAGCGACACCATAACCAGATTTCCATTCTGAAGATGAAAATCAAGGGTAGGCTTCGTTTGTCCCGTGGCACAGAGATTACTCCTGCTATATTTTCTGTATTCCACAGAGAAATTTTGGAATATATCAACGCAATTGAAATCTCCATCTGCAAGTTGCAACTTTCCTGGATCTCTGAAGAAGAAAGGGAGCTTATGGAGTCCGATTGGTTACCAGCTGAATATACGGAAGGAATTAACGGATCTATCTCTCTCCTGTTACATCCTCCATAGGCTAGTGGGTATTTGGAGCGACCTTCCCTTCCTTATACGCCTGGACCTGCTATGGATAGAGCTCATTCATCATACACTGTTAGACTCCCTCAAGTTCAAATCACTGGACCAACGTTAGTGGTCGTGAAATGGAAAACGATAGAATGAGTTTTTACAGTTTCTTATCAATATTTGAAAATTGTGCAGCAGGCATGGCAAATGACGCAGAAAAATTAAACATTTTAAAATGCTCTCTGTCTTGGAGACCTCTGCTACTGATTAATCACTTAAGTTGCATCAATACAAATTATCAGCAAACACTTGCAGTATTAAAACGAGAATATTTAGATGTTAGTGACATCATTGATAAGATATTCCAAGATATTATCGATTTCTCCCCCAAGGAGGAGAGTTCTTATGAGGATCTTGGTAGTTTCATCTGCAGAACAGCTTCCATTCTGGAAGAACTAGTCAGCTCTCTCGATTGTGATTTCTCTGAGGATGGTTCTGCGGGGGCCCGATTAATGGCCAAAATACTTTTTTTGAAATTTCCGAGATCATTGAAGGGAGAGCTTATTCAGTTATGCGGCTCTAGAATTCCTTCTCTGTCAGTTTTGATGCGTCTCACCAGTGAGGCTATTAAACGCTTGCTAATTAAAGGCGGCGGGTTGACTGATTCTTCGGATATCCATCGAAACAATTCTCGGGTAACCGTTTCAAAATCTAGAGCCACTACAACCCGAGATGTTTCTTTCCGCATAGATTCAGATTGTCAGTCTCCTTCTGGTTACTCGAGTAAACTACCTGTTCCGATTTGTGTTACCTTCGGTCGAGGAGCAAGAACTATCTCTGTAAACTGCCTAATGGATACTGGCAGAGGCAGAACGTATTTGTCTGGTGATGTCTTGCACTCCTTGGGTTCCTTGAGTTCTGACAGTTTGGGTTGTCATTTGAGGCTGACTACTCTTCTTGGAGAATGTGAGAAAATATACAGAGAGGTGAAATTGGATGTGGACTTAGGGTCTGGTTATGTGGGGCACTTTCCGGTGCTGGTTGCCAACTCTTTGGACCTATCTTTATATTTAAAAAAATGGCATTTGCTGTTGGAAGAGTTCAAACGAACTGAATGTTCTCTGGCTGGGCAATTTGAGTCGGGCACTGATTTGGTGGCTATAAGTGGAATTATGGGTCTCGATCTGGTGCAACATTTGGGTCCCTTACAGTTGGTGCCTTGTTTTTTTTTGGGGGGGGATCGGGCTTTCTCTGTTCCTGCTGGTTTGATTCCCTTTGTTGAGGTAGATCTTTTTTTCCTACAAATCCTGTCCCTATTTCAATAGAGTCTACTTTGTTCAGTGCAGTAATGGAGAATACCCCCCAAGTGAAATTTTCGCATGTTTGCTTCATCCTGGAAGCCGATCCTACCTATGCAGACCCCTGGGTGGATGTCTTTCCCTCTAGCAATGTGGAAAGAGGAAGCATTGAGTCGTTGAGCATTCAGGACGAAGAAGAGATTTCAGGATATGATCAGGGTATGATTCGGCAGTTCCAGGAATCTATAACATTCAGGGATGGGAAATATCATGTGTAATTACCCTGGCATGCAGATAAACTGGCTCTGGTTCCTTCTACTCATGCTATTGCTTTGCACGTTTTGGATCGTGTGGTCAGGAGCGTGGAGAAAAAAGGGGGCGTACCAAGAGTATGTAAATGTATTCCTTCAGCAGCAACGAGAGAGCATCATTGAGGAAATAGAGGTGGATCCTACAAAATTTTGTGGACTATGTATGGGTACCTCATCGGCCCGTTTTCAAGACAGATCCGGCAGCTACTACTAAAATCAGGTCTGTATTTAACTGTAGCTTGAAGATCGGTGGCTCTGATTCTCTTAACGAGGCTGAATACTCTAGTGTGAATATGACCGGATATATGGTGGACTTGTTGATGTCTTTTAGATCGAATAAGTTTGTCTTAATTGCAGACATCAGGAAAACTTTCTTGATGGTTCGCCTTGCACTGGAGGCAGACAAGAACAGGTTTTGGTTTTTGTGAAGGATGGTGATCGCCGTCGATGTTTCCGCTACGTCGCGCTGATTTTCGGATTCACCTCGAGTCCCTTTATATTGGGGAGTATCCTGAAGTTTCATGCAGCCCAGTATCCTGTTGATGAATGTCGAGTTGCGATGGAGAACCAATTCTATGTTGACAACCTGCTTGTGACTGAGTATGAGCCAGCAATGCTTGTAAGGCTGTATTCCCAGGTTAGGAAGCGGTTGCAGGAAGGTGGATTTCCGGTACAGTCCTGTAACTCAAACTGCGACAGCCTTAGGGAGGAGATGAGGAAAGATGGTACATTGAGTACTCATGAGGCCGGATGGGAGATGGTGCTCGGGTACCAGTATGATCCTATTTAAGAAAAGCTTCGCACTGACCCTGTTAAGTGTGATCCGAGTGCATCTACTAAGAGACAAATCATTTCGGAATCGGCAAAGGTATTTGAGACCTTATCTCTTTGCCTGCCCGTGACTATAAAGAGTAGGATTTTGGTGGGAGAATTTTCCCTACAAATCCTGTCCCTATTTCAAGAGAGTCTACTTTGTTCAGTGCAGTAGTGGAGAATACTCCTCAAGTGGAATTTTCGCATGTTTGCTTCATTCTGGAAGCCGATCCTACCTATGCAGATCCCTGGGTATATGTCTTTCCCTCTAGCAATGTGGAAAGAGGAAGCATTGAGTCGTTGGGCATTCATGACGGAGAAGAGATTTCAGGATATGATCAGGGTATGATTCGGCAGTTCCAAGAATCTATAACATTCAGGGATGGGAAATAGCATGTGTAATTACCCTGGCATGCAGATAAGCCGGCTCTGGTTCCTTCTTCTTTTTGGCGAGGTGTGCAATGGGATGAGGAAGTCCCTCCAGAGTTTCAGTCTTCTTGGAGGAACCTGGCAGAAGACTTATCTAAATTGAGTGATATGTATTTCTGCAGACAGGCCTATGACGGGAACCGAACTGGAGAGTTATACCTGTTTTGTGGCGCTTCTAAAGAAGCATATGGATTTGCAGCCTACTATGTTCAGGACAACAATTCTGCATTGATCTTTGACAAAGCACGAGTAGCTCCCGTGAAGGATAAGACATTACCAACTTTAGAACTAATGGCGGTACTTCTTGATCTGAAGTGTTTGCCCACTATCTTGGTAGGATGCAAGGGTCTCCGCCCTTCTAGGTTGTGTGTGGTAACAGATGCACAAGTAGTACTGTCATGGATTGTATCAGAAACGATGACTAGTAAAAGCATCTTTGCTAGTAACAGACTAAAGGATGTTCTGCTAATGAGCCTGGATTTGGAATGAAACTACGGCATCAGGCGGATCTTCAGGTATGTTTCTACCACCGAAAACCCGGCTGACTTAATCACTCGTGGATGAAAGATAAGGAAGTTCCAAGACAACTTAGACTTTTGGTACCATGGGGCTTCTTGGTTGCGCGGTGGGGTCTTGACTTGGCCGGAGCAGGAGTTGACTTGTCTTGATGATAGGTGCCAGCAGATTGTTCGTTCGTCAACAAATTTTGCTGCGATTGTGGATGAGGAGTGTGCTTCGGTGATCTCCATGCGGCGGTTCTCTACGTTTACCCGTTTGTTGAAAGTAACTTCTTTGGTTTTCCGATTCATCGGCTTGATGAGGAAAACGAAAGACAACTACAACAAGAAAGCCGCAATTTACTTAATGAAATATTCTCAACAGCAGGAATTTACTGCTGAGTTGAATTACCATGCGGAATCCTATGGTAAAGCCTGCACCTAATCGTGTTCAGGCACTTGATCTTTTTCTGGATGATGAAGGGTTGATCCGCTCGTATGGACGGCTGGACAGGTCTTCTCAGTTTTCTTATGAAGTAAAGAATCCCTTGTTGCTGGGCAAGAATCATCACCTGACCCGACTTGTGATATTAGACTGCCATCTTAAATGTTCCCATCTGGGTATAGAGTCAACCTTAACGGAATTGAGATGTCGTGAATACTGGGTACCTCAAGGGAGGCAGGCAGTCAAAAATGCCCTGAATTCCTGAACAAAGTGTAAAAGATAAAATTCTAGGCCGATGCTACCTGAGAACATGGCCAATCTACCAACTTCTCGTGTCGAATTTGAGGTTCATTATAGGAACACTGGAGTGGACTTCACAGGACATTTTTGGGTGAAGGAGGGTAACAGTGAGAAAAAACTGTATCTGTTGTTGTTTACTTGTTTGAGTGTAAGAGCAGTGCATATTGAGGTGGTGCCAGACATGAGTATATTGTCCTTTTTCAGGCATTAGTCAGATTTACTAATGCACATGGTGTGTCAGAGTCGTAAACCTTTCTGAGTAATTGTTATAAAAACGTTCCTCCTTTGTGAAGAGTACTTCATTCCTTTATTTTTATGTTACCGTGGTTACAAGACCCGAGAAGACGGTCGCGAAGAAGATTGTATTTTCGCAACCTCACTTCAGGTTAGCTACTCTCAGTTATATGATTTTTTTCAACAGTCTTTAACTTAGGTCGATAACACTATAATACGCACACTCTCCTTCAAGAAGGGGCAGAATCAGGTTTTCAAAATATAGTCAAAACATTGTTAACTTCATGCATACCTATTCTGAAAATGTGTCTGTTCTATTGACTGCTTGCCTAGCATATATACCAAAGATCCATAAAAACGTTACAGAGTCATTTTACTGATGAATCTGTTCACATTTATATTAATGTTATATGTTCAGCACGGAAGAATTCAAAACATTACTTTTAGAAAAAAGCAACAACTCTACGACGTAACTGAAAAACTCAATCACTTAATTACGCAAATAGTCGAACAATATTAACTATGTTTGGAGTTGTTACTGTGAGACTAACCGTAGCCCTCGGCGCAAGAGGGTCCGTGTGTGCCTGGCGTGTGGGGTGGTGGCTGATCCTGTGGTCGGGGCAGCGGAAGAAAGAGTTTCAAGATGGCGCCTGCCTGCTTTTATTAGAGACGGAATCTCGCAGGATCGCGCGAGATCTCGCGGGGATGCAAATTAGCTAGGCCATCTTGAGTAATAAAAATCGGTCCATTGGAGGTGCGAGTCAGTCGGGTTCTGACGTTCGTGGCGATCAGTACAGTGACCGTTGGGTTCCGTGTCTATTCGTGCAGTCAGCTGAGCTTTGTAAGTTGCCTTCGCGCCGTGGCTGTGATTGTTTGTTGGTTTGCTGTGTGTTGCTGTGGTTCTTCAGTGAAACGCTTCGTCGCCCACGACGAGTCTCACCGTCTCCTACACAAGATACTCTTACAAGCTATTTCGGCCTCCCCACTCCGAACTTGGTTTTCTTTTCTTCAATGGCGGATAGGTTCGATCTAAAATTGATACCGGAATTCGACGGATCCGACCCGGTACTCAGCTGGGTTGAGAAGGTCGAGTTACATTGTCAGTTGTCCGGCGTGAAAAATGTCGAGCGCGTGATTCCTCTGCGGCTGACCGGCGGGGCCTTCGCTGTATATCAGCAACTCAGCGCTGAGGAGAAGTGTGACTACTCGAGTATCAAGGCGGCGTTGTACAGGGCTTTCGCCACTGACCCCGCCACTGCATGGGAGCAGTTTGAGACGAGGTCTATACGCTTGGGCGAAACTGTGGACGTGTATCTCGCCGAACTTAAGAAGCTGACGGTGTTGTTCGGCGGTCTTCCCGAGAGGGCCCTAGCCTACAAATTCCTGTCAGGACTCCCCGCTGGAGCAAAGCAGCTCCTGCGAGCAACCTCTACCATGTCCTCACTACCGCTGAGTGACCTAGTGGACAGAGCCAGGACAATAATGAAGGACGACTCGACGGTGCAGGAAACGGTAGTCGCTGTCGCACAGGCCCCACCAAGTGGCGAAGGACCGTCTCAGGGACCCAGCCCGCAAGGTGATGTCATCTGCTACAGATGCAACGGGCGGGGCCACATGGCAAGAAATTGTAGAAGGCGATCGACGGCTGTTCGCTGCTACCGCTGTAACAAGACTGGGCACATGGCCCGAGACTGTGCGGGAAACGGGGACGGGGACAAGGTGCCAGTGCCGACCTCTTCCCCGAACAGAAAATAAACAAGGCGCTCCCTGTCATTCAGGTCCGAGTTAATGACACGTTATGTTCAGCCCTCCTTGATTCCGGTTGCTCCCGCACCATAGTGTGTGCGGACTTCTGTCGGGCGTGGAAAAAGAAGAACGTCAGGATAACTACCATCACTGGAAAAATACGAATGTGTTGCGGCGTGGGTGTGGTACACATTCGCACAAGAACTGGGAACTCAGCCAACGTCGAAGCGCTGGTGACACGCGAAAAACCGCTGAGTTTCGACCTGTTGCTAGGCTACGATGCCATCAAAGCCCTGGGCGGCGTGCGCATAACGCGCGCTGGCGTTGTAGAGTTTCAGGATAGGCCCCCGGTGTGCGCAGCACTAAGAGTCGACCAGCCGGACTTCAGTGCGGAATTCGACGACCAACAGAAGGCGTGGACCGCCACTTGGAGGTGGTCAGAAGACAAGGAACCGGCCAAACTACAAAACAAAGTGGCAGAGTACCGTATGCCCGACCAGATAAGGCCTGCATACGAAAGCGAGCTCCGTGAATGGATTAAGAACGGTTGGCTGATTCCATACCCCTACGACAAACTTGGACCCCCCAAGGGCCTGATACCGCTGATGGCAGTTGCCCAACCTAACAAGTTAAAGGTGAGGCCGGTAATGGACTACCGTGAGTTGAATGCGCACGTTGATGCGTTCACAGCGGACGCCGACGTCTGTGCCAGCAAGCTTCGAGAGTGGCGCCGGCAAGGGTCCAATGTGTCCCTACTGGACTTGAGAAAAGCATATTTGCAGGTCCGGATCGGCGAGGCGATGTGGCCTTTCCAGACAGTGATGTTTTCCGGGAAGAGATACTGTCTTACGCGACTCGGATTTGGGCTAAACGTAGCACCCCAGATAATGAAGGCTATCGTCAATGCCGTGTTGTCACAAGAAGAATGGATCAGAAAGGGAACATCGGCGTATATTGACGATATATACGTGAACGAAGATATCGTGTCCTCTTCGTGCGTAAGATCCAAACTTGCCGAGTTTGGTCTAAACTGCAAGGACTCTGAGCGACTTGAGGATGGTGCCCGCGTATTGGGCTTGAGCGTTCAAGAGGAGCGAGGGATCCTGAGGTGGAGGCGTGGAACCGCAGTTCCCGACGTACCCGACGTTTACACAAGACGTGCCGTGTTCTCCCTGTGCGGGAAACTTGTGGGGCACCTTCCAGTATGCGGATGGGTTCGTGCAGCGACAGGCGTCATAAAAAGGAGGGCAAATGCGGTCAGCAAAGGCTGGGACGATGAGATAACCGACGAACTATTGGTTCGAATGTTAAAGGAGACCGTCGCTAGTGTGAAAAAGAATGACCCCGCCACAGGGGACTGGTGCGTGCAGGGAGACAAACTGAGCGTGTGGGTGGACGCAAGTTCTCTAGCGATCGGTGTAGTTTTGGAGAAAGATGGGGCCGTAGTTGAGGATGCCTGCTTGCTGCGACCGGCGAATGATGCTGCCCATATCAACCTGGCAGAACTCGATGCTGTAATAAAGGGCATTAACCTGGCACTTCAATGGGAAGTGAAGAAACTGCGTGTGCACACCGACTCACTTTGCGTGCACCACTGGGTGTCGGACACACTCACGAGCAAGGCCAGGGCACGCACCAAGGCAGCCAGCGAAATGCTGATAAGACGGAGGCTCGAGACTGTGAAAAAACTGGTGACGGAGTACAACCTGTCCGTAGACGTAGTGCTCGTCGCCTCGGACTACAACCTCGCCGACAAGCTCACTCGGGTACCACGGAGATGGTATGAGGCTATGAAGAAAGAAGCTAAGCCATTGCCTCTGTGTGCTGCCTCCGTCGAGGAGGACGAAATCAGGAAGATACATCACGACAGTGGGCACCCCGGAGTGCAACGGACCTACTACTTTGTGAAGTTGGCTAGACCATCAATACCAAAAAGCGCAGTAAGAGCAGTGGTCAGGGAGTGCCAAACGTGCCAGTCCATCGACCCCGCCCCAGCCAGATGGCGGAAAGGACAGCTGGGAATGGACGCGACTTGGAGTCGGTTGGGTATGGATATAACCCACTACGGCAGCCAACACCTCCTCACGCTGATAGACTGCGGGCCAACGAGGTTCGCGATTTGGCGCCAATTGGCAAGGCAGGATTCCACCAGTGTCATCCACGAATTGGAATCCATATTCTACGAAAGGGGGCCGCCTGAGGAGATCCTCACAGATAACGACACGGCGTTCTGCAGCAGGGAATTTAGGCATTTTATGGACAACTGGGGGATCCGCCTTCGACACCGATGCGCGTATGTGCCGAGCGGCAATGGCATAGCGGAGCGATGCCACCGAACCGTGAAGAGGATCGCGGCCAGGAAGAAGTGTACGATCGCGGAGGCGGTTTACAGATACAACACAACGCCTAAGGACACCGTGACTGGCGGCAGTGCGCCTGCTGATGCGATTCATCACTACCACGTGCGCGTCAAGGACGTTGAAGTGTGTCTACCCGACCAACGAGAACCCCAGGGGACGTACCAAGTGGGAGACACCGTCTGGGTGAAGCCACCCGGCGGCCGGTGCACCAGCAGCTTTTGGAGGGGGCGGGTCACCGGCGTCATCAGTGAACAGGCCATACTAGTCGATGGTACTCCGCGCCACGTAAGGGATGTCCGGCCCGCTCTAAGCGCTGACCAATCGGCAAGCAGTGGAAGTAGCGAGTCATCCGACGATGAGCGATGGATCCAACCCGTGCCCCACGAACCTGGTGACTCAACTGCGAGCAGTGGAAGGAGCGAGTCATCCGACGATGAGCGATGGATCCAACCTGTGCCCCATGGACCTGATGACTCAACTGCGAGCTCTAATGCTGATGCTTCCGATGCCACTTCTGAGAGCTCCGATGAGGAAGTCCCGGCAATACCCCTCCGCAGGAGTGCTCGAATCAAACGGCCACGTCCGCCGTGTCACGTATGTGATCTGGAGACCAGGGGGGAGTGTGAGACTAACCGTAGCCCTCGGCGCAAGAGGGTCCGTGTGTGCCTGGCGTGTGGGGTGGTGGCTGATCCTGTGGTCGGGGCAGCGGAAGAAAGAGTTTCAAGATGGCGCCTGCCTGCTTTTATTAGAGACGGAATCTCGCAGGATCGCGCGAGATCTCGCGGGGATGCAAATTAGCTAGGCCATCTTGAGTAATAAAAATCGGTCCATTGGAGGTGCGAGTCAGTCGGGTTCTGACGTTCGTGGCGATCAGTACAGTGACCGTTGGGTTCCGTGTCTATTCGTGCAGTCAGCTGAGCTTTGTAAGTTGCCTTCGCGCCGTGGCTGTGATTGTTTGTTGGTTTGCTGTGTGTTGCTGTGGTTCTTCAGTGAAACGCTTCGTCGCCCACGACGAGTCTCACCGTCTCCTACACAAGATACTCTTACAGTTACATAAAAACTAGAGTGAAACAATTGAATCCAAATTTGAATATATACAAACACTCAATATCAAATTACACCTTCTTTGAATTTATAATTGTATTTATTCACACCCTCTGTTGAAATTACTGGTTTTACAGTGAAAAACAACAAAGCCAGGAAATGATCAATCGAACAGCTTTAAGTATTTGTAGAAGTATTTGTTTTGACTTGTTTTTCGATCAAAGTTGATCATAATTTGTTTGTAAACAAGTGGAAAGTGTTTCGACTTTTTCAAACAAACATGGTGAAAAGCTATTTGTTCAATTCATGTTGTTGAAGAAAAGTAGCATTTATTTCGACAGGGGTTAGTTTTTTTCCAATATGTTTGTTCGGGGAAAATAAGCAGTGGGAGTTTATAGTCACCACATTTTATGTTCGAAAACTGAGGAAGACAAAATAGAATCAGCGTTTATTGTAAGTCATATAGAAAATAAAAATAAATACTGGAATCATTTGTTGTTCAATATGTCATTAAAGCAGTTCACTTTCCCACAAAACTTATATCAACCTAATTTTTGGACAAAGCTATGAAGCCATCATCTAAAATCAAAGCAGCCAAATCATACCATTCCTGTTTGCAGTGAGTGCTTTTTTTTATTTTCGTGCAATGGTCGTTAGTAACAGGAGGATATTTTTAGTAAAAACAACAAAAATTCGGTTATATCTTATGAGTTAAAATACTTCTATTGCTCTGCTACTAATTCCTCTAAACAAATAATAATAATAATAATGATAATGATGATGATGATGATAATAATAATAATAATAATAATAATAATAATAATAATAATAATAATAATAATAATAATAATAACAACAACACTGGTCAACACAATATTTTTGGCAGGCAAAGTAAGACTGGTTTCTGAGGTTTTCAAGGGCGCTGAATCCGAATCTGACATTAGTTTTTCAAATTGGCTCTAGTTTTTGAGATATCACAGGGGGGTCGTTTGTCTGAAATCACCCATTCGCGACCATAGCTAAACGTACAAAAAACGGCTAAATAGTGCATAAATATCAGATATTGATTTTGATGATAATCTTAAACCACAAAGACAGTGTAAAATCTCAATCTAACAAGTAAAGTTAGATATAACATCATTTCATTTATCCTATAACTGAACACTTTTCATAGATTTCGAGGATATACACAAAATTTGCTAAAAATTTGCTGAATTTTAATACTCCAAGTGAAAAAAAACATTTACATAATCAGTTATATATCATAAATTAATGCAAAGCATTATACACTAGATTCTTAGTTACAATGAACACACAAAACAATATTTTATTCACAAAACTAAAATTGACGTTTATACGATTTTCGCTTGTGAGCAACTTTTGGGCAGTCTCTCAAAAGGTTCTAGCAGTAGTCTGCCATCATGTGCTCATCCCATTTGCCTTGATACCTCTCTTCCATTGTTTTTATGCCTTGATGGAATCTCTCTCCCTGTTCCTCACTGTAATCACCAAGATTACCAGGAAATCTGTCGAGGTGGCTAAACAAGAAATGAACTTTAATGCTCATATTTGCCCCTAGTTTTCCGTATGCAGTAAGCATCTTACGGACCAATTGCTTGTAATTGTCAGCTTTGTGATTTCCTAAAAAGTTTTTCACTACATCTGTGAAGGACACCCAAGCATTTGACTCAACCGTATTCATATGATTAGTGAAGTCAGAATCCCTTATGAGCGTTCGAATCTGAGGTCCATCGAAGATGCCACTTTTAGCTTTTTCGATGGAAAGACCTGGAAATTGCCTGCATATGTACTTGAAGCAATCCCCATCCTTGTTCAACGCCTTAATAAACTGCTTCATGAGCCCTAGTTTTATGTGCAATGGAGGGAAGATGATTCTATCCCTGGGTACCAAAGGCTCATTAATGACGTTGGCTGTGCCAACTTCGAGACTTTCTCGTTCTGGCCAGTTCTCCCTTCTCCAGTGCTGGATTCTTGCTCTGCTATCCCACAAACAAAGAAAGCAGGGATACTTTGTGTACCCACTTTACTGACCAAGAAGAAAATTCACCATTTTCAAGTCCACACAAATCAGCCATTTATGAGTGTTGTAATTCAGCTTTTCAAGAACAAATTTGATAGCATCATACTCTTCTTTCATCTTGGTAGAATGGCCAATTGGTACAGGAGCAAACTTATTGCCATTGTGCAAAAGTACAATTTTTAGACTTGCTTTCGAGCTATCTATGAAGAGACGCCAATCTGCTGGGTCATATGATGAGATCCCCATGCAGTTAAGAAGTGCAGAAACGTCATTACAAAAGACCAGGTCGTCTTCTTTAGAAAAGAAATGAAGCAAGCTGCCTTCCCTTGTCCTATAGTATGTTATTTTGTGCCAGAATCAAGAATGTTTTTCTCTTGGAGTCGTGATGCAAGAACTTCAGACTGCTCCTTCGACAAACAAAGGTCTCGCACTAGGTCATTTAGTTCAGATTGATTGAAAAGCTGAGGGCCATTTGAGGGTTCTTCATAGTCACTACAGCTATCATCACTTGATATTGAAAGATCAGCTGGAATCTCTTCGGTGTCATCGATTTCAGGCAAACTGGTGAAAACAGGCACAGGTAGATCCTCAGAGTGCGCAACAGGACGGATAGCAGAATCCAGGCTCGGATACTGCCAATTTGCTTTCTTGTGCTTGTTAAACCCCGTCATGTCATTGAGACAGAAGTAGCAGTCATCAAAATGATTGTTGGGCTCTCTCCACACCATTGGTACAGCAAACTTCAACTTCAGCTTACCGTTGGTCCAACCGCGGAGACTTTCTACACAGGTTTTGCACACCATATGTGGGGCCCAAGACTTGTCTTGGTCACCAAGTATCATATCGAAGTATGCTTTGTACGCCCTCTTGACAAAGTCTGTAATATTCCTCTTTTGTTGTGCCATCATATACTGTCCACAGATGTAACAAAAGACATCCGGTTCATATCTGCAACATCTTCTAGAAGAACTCATTTTCTCTCTGGAACTCATTTTCAACTGTGGAATTAAAAAGAAAATTCTTAATTACTGTTTAATTTATACTGCAACTATATTTATGGAACATGTTATTAAGTAATTACAGTATATAATTATATAAAAATTCTCCCTATATAAATAATTATATAAAAATTCTCCCTGAAATACTTCAATATATACATAATCATTATAATGATTCAATAATATCAGAAAATTATTATTTACTGCTTCTATATTGAAGTATTTCAGGGAGAATTTTAACAGTTTATGCTTGTTTGGGGCTATCAGTATCTTCTAAACTAGAGCCAATCTGGCAAAACCAATGTTATATTCGTAATCAGCAACCTTCAAACCCCCAGAAAACACTCCTAGATGTTCTGCCAAAGAAAAAAAATAAAAATAATAATAATAATAATAATAATATTAATAATAATAATAATATTAACAATAATAATAATAACAATAATAATAATAACAATAATAATAATAATGACAATTATAATAATTATAATTATCATGATAATAATAATAGGCATGATGCTACTACTACTACTACTACTACTACTAATAATAATAATAATAATAATAATAGTAATAATAATAATAACGGATAAACTGATCCAAGCAAGAAGAGCGGATGTCATAATAGTAAACAGGCCACAGAGTGAAGATCAAGAAGACAGCGAAGCGAGTAAATATGTCGAACTGACCAGAGAGCTGAAAGGGATTTGGAAGATGAAGAAAGTAAAGATAGCATCAATCATAGCAAGAGCATGTGGAAGAATGCCGAAAAACTTTGAAAAAAGATAAAGAGAGATTGGAATCAGAGGAATGGCTCAGATAATTATAGGACGGATAATAATACTGAAAACCGCAAAAATATTAAAGGAAACCCTTGAATGCAAAAACTTACACCGCACATGAATTACAGACACATAACTGCTACAGATGTAAAACAAAGAAACATCTGATGAAATCGTTATAACTAAAACGGCATCATTCTAAAGTAGCCATTTGTACCCCCGCCTTCCGCCTACCTCCTTTATTTGTGTGTAAATGCCACGATAAACTGACACCGCACTAAATAGGCGAGGTGGGTCAGGGAAGTAAGAAGAATCGAAGAGAGAAAGTACTAGCCAGACCGTTCAAAGAGGCTGGAACCTTGCAGGGGTTTATTGCAATCCAAAATTTCAAGTAAATACCAATCGTCGCCGGCAACAAGAAATCAATGGCTAGCGGCTGTTGCGATAACGCAAATTCTTTTTTCAAAGGTTATTGAAAGAAGTAGAGATTAGAAAATCTGGGGAAACTTGTTGTCATTCAGACTCCAGGGAACGCCACGACTTGTTTTCTCGGAGAAATCTTTAATTATGTCCTATGAGACTATAACAAGTGGGTAAATAATAATAATAATAATAATAATAATAATAATAATAATAATAATAAAGAAAATATTTTAAGACAGTTGTAAAATAATTATATGAATGGCTATACAGAAGTACTAATACGTGCCGCGCATGAGCTATCGTTCAGAACAAAATATGTGAACTATCACATTGATAAAACTGCTAAATATCCCTCGTCTCGAATGTGCGTCTCGAATGTGCGGGCAGAAAAGTGAAATTGTACAACAGGTCGTCAGAAATTATGTTAAGTTATCTCCAACTTCTACAAGAGGCGCCATGACAATATTGTGAAAAATGAAGTAAATATAAAGAATGAGGATAACATTTGAGTGAATGATGGTACGAGAATATTCCAGAAGTGAAGATTGATGATGTGAAATTATGATGGAGTGAAAATATTCCATGTGATCATATGATTGAAACAATGAGAAAGCCTTTTATCCCGGTAAGAAAAAAGAAGCATGATATATATATATATATATATATATATACATATATATATATATATATATATATATATATATATATATATATATATCCTGATTATAGTGTAAGGGAAAAGAAGATTGTTTCGAGACCTGAAAAGAAAAGTAATCGACAAAAGTATTAGTTTTACCTCTTCTGATTGGATGTAATCAAAAGAGTTTTACGAGTTGATAAAAAAAGTTGGAATCTATTGCAATGCTTCCGGAAACTTGTTGAAAAATGACAGAATTTTGCAAAAGTACTGCCGGTCTTATACTATAAATGCCGATTCCAATTGTCATTTTTTGATGCGCCTCTCAGCATAAAATTACTTTAATCACGGTCGACACAAAATATTACACCTGAAATAATAATAATTCTGATTTTGTTTATCAGCGTCTCACTGAAAAAAGATGGGATCCATTTCCAGGGAGTTCCCTCAATCCCGGCCCCAAACCAGGAGCTTCAAAGATCAAGGGTTTTCCTTAGGATGTTGATGGTATTTACAATAGCAGAGGTCTGAAGGCCGCCTAAATTATCGAGGATTCGTAGTTTTTTTTTTCAATTGTCTTTCCAGACAAATTGATACTACTCCTAGCGTACAAACTATGACCGGGATTATTTAGGTTTTTACCAAGTGTATACGCCTTATCCCCAAGACACATTGGAGCATAATTGATCCACTTCTCGTTATTCTTCTTTCTCATTTTCATGTCTCGGAGTATTGAGAAGTCTACGATTTGGCAGTTTTTTGAGACCTTAATAATAATGATAAGAAGAAGAAGAAGAAGTAGAAGGAACTGCTAGAAAAGCTTATTCTGCCTAGATATAATTCAAAATAGACTTCACAGGTTACTGGGGATACCCTTTAGTCTTCCTTGCAACTTCTTTCTTACAGAAATATTTATAAGCAGGAGAATATTAGGAGTCAGTCCCTCAAATTACTGAAGACGTTTACAATCTGAAAATCATATTATTTCATATATATGTTTCGGGATGGGAGATATATAAAATCAACACGGAAATGGTTGAAGCAGTTTACGATAAAAATAAAAAAATCACCGTATTTGTAATGTTATGACCCTTTAGGCTGTGATCATAGCGTAGTATCTGTTAATTGTGGCAAGCGGGGTCAAGGGTCAAAACCTGTCATGTGTTATCTAGTGGATGTAAGATATTGTTCTTTTAACAAACATATATTAAATCTATAAATCGTGTGTGTGTGTTGTTTAGCTAGGAGGGCATGATATTGACGTGTAATTGAATCATCTTGTATAAGACTTATCACATGGAATATTTTTACAGTTCATATGTAAGAAGAATGATATATGCTCCATACCATTTTTCTTGAAGAGTTCTTCTGTATCTTCCCGCTGCTCCGTGACGAACCATGAAGCGATCACCATCCAATTGAGACATCTGTTCTTATTTGTGAAACCATTAAAACGACTTTTTTATATTTTTATATTATAAATTTGTTACAGTTGTCCCAAATGGTGTTCACATGATCTTCAGTTAGTCTACATTTATGGTTAATACAGCCCGTTCCTAGCGTTCTGTCTAGACGTCTTTCCGCTCTGGTGGTCAATCCTCAACTCTCTGAATCTCTCCAAAACTAACTACATCACGTGTTCTCTTAGGTCACATAATTACGTGTCTCATACCAATCTAATCCACAACTAGTTATTTGTTTATTCAAAACCCCAAAATAAGATTTACATATATTTTCTATTTTCACATTCCTTTTGCGATTCACACGTCAATCATTTCTCCAGCAATTTAATTGTTTATTCTTCTAATCATAATAACTGATCCAGCGACCATCCGTCGCTCAAATCAATCAATCAATAATAATGTTTTGACCTTGACCCCGCTTGCCACAGTTAACAGATACTACTCTATGATCACAGCCTAAAGGGTCATAACATTACATATTTAATATATATATTTAGGAGTGAGATGTATATTGAATCAGTCCGGAATGTGTCTGAAGCAATTTACGATCTGAAATAACATTATTTCATATATATTTTGAGGAGACAGATGTATATGGAACCATTCCCAGAAATAGTTGTCGATTAAAAATCACATTATTATGCATATATTTAGAAGAGGGTGTTATGAGGTCAGTCTCAGAAATGGCTGAAGCAGTTTATTATTTGAAATCAATGAATTTCATATATATATTTGCAGGGCGCAGGGGTACATTAAGTCAGTCTCGGAAATGACTGAGCAGTTTATTATCTGAAAATCGCTTTATTGTATATATATTTTCAGGAGTGGGTGTAAATTGAGTCTATTTTGGAAATGGCTGAAACAGTTTAGGATGTGAAAATTACCTTGTTTCATATATTTTTCGGAGGGGCAGTTTATTAAATATCACTCCTGGAAATGATTGAAGCACATTACGATATAAAACTAACATTATTTGGTAAGAGCAAGTATGTGGAGTCAGTCCGGAAAGGAGTCAGAACAAGTTGGCTCCAGTATCTGAATTACACTTTTACAACACGGTAAAGCAAGAGATGAATAAGTTACGCGAAAGATACAGAAAGGTTTCTGGAGAAAAACGGTAAATAAGAGAGGGGAAAAAGAAGAAACATAAAAAGAGGACTTGAGAAAGAAAGGGAGAGAGAGTGAGAGAGAGAGAGAAAGAAAGAAAGAGAGTGTTTAATACAAAAATATCCCACTTCTATTTAATTTATATGATCCGAGAAACTCAGGGTACCCCTGGTAGTATATATAGAAATACGAAAATGTAAACTGTTTGGACATTACATTTAAAATGGACAATTGCAGATTTTAACCTTCCCAGAAACGTATCTATACTTTATTCGATGTAGATTACAAATCCAATTATCCCAAATCTATGAAAAAGGCTACCGTACCTAGTATTTCAAGAAGAATGCCCACTTATCCAGAGTGTGTGCTCTAGATGATAGGTATAGACACACTAATACAAGATAGACAAATTAGCTGGAAACTTATTTTCTTGAGGAGGGTTGTCTAAGGAAGATTAGTGACGGTCAACTCTTTTGGCTATAATGCATTTCACCTGGTCTTTATTTAAGACTAGCCTAATTAACCAGAGGTGTATTGAACAAAAAAAGTGGTAGCAGGCAGGGACGCTTAAACCCGTACCGCAAAGGAGAAAAGAACGTAGAAAAAACGTGACGTCATTGCTGTTGCCATAGTAATAGAGCTATACATATTTACTTAAAATAGAAAGTAAATAGGGATGAATAAAAAAGAATTCAGTATTTTTCTCAGGTTCTTTTTTTTAGTCGATTACTTTCATCAGTTCGCAATGTTAATGTTCGTAAAATTAGAATTAGGACAAACTACGACTTTAATAGCGCTTTAGAAAATATAAAATGTTTTCGTTCCCCAGAATAGGAACTTTTAATTTAATAACGCCGGCATTTATTTTCTCGCATATATATCAAGTTCCAAGTTAACTTTATCTGCATTTTCCGATTGGATACGTTTGCGTTATAATTCAGTAATTATTCGAATTTAGTAGCTGCTTATAGCTAGTTCGTTTCCATCTATGACACAGTTTATTTTTTATACTTCCCATGATGCTATAAGAGAACGTGCATGGAGTCAATTAGCTAGTGCTTGCTTCATGAGGAAAGAAAAAAAAACAAAGGATAGCTTTTGCCCCCCCCCCCCCAAAAAAAAAGACAGAAGCAAGATGGGGTGTGTGGCTGAGTGGCAGCGATTTTACCTGGCGGCGACAAAGACTTTTTAAAGCACCTGTCTTTTCGAAAAAAAAAACCTAACTCTGTATAAATGCATTTCATTTTCATTATTATATGCCGAGTCGGATTTTTTTTCCTTTGTTGGCTTGCTACGTTACATTTATATTATTTTTGATGCCACGACCGGACTTTTACCCCCCCCCAAAAAAAAACTGATTGAAATCAAGAAAAAAAAAAAAACTTGACTTCGGAAAAATTAAGTCGAACAAGATCTTACGTATAACCAAAAAAAAAAAATCTTTTAATCGGTGTTCGCTCTTTTTCGTTATATCTACTCACTTTCGATATTTTTTATTCTGTTCTGTCAGGCATATTTTTGTTGCTCAAGGATGTTTTATGTGGGCCGTCGTTTACCGTCAAAGTTATTATTGTGTTGACAACGAATATTATAGTCTTATGGATCGGCTATGCATTATGATAAACGACATTTTTCATACTCATTATAACGTAGCAAAAGGTGTTTTATTTTAGAGAGGAAATAAAATAAACCATTTTGACTTGAACATATTTTTATAAATGTGCGAACTGGTTAAATGGTATATATCTTCTTATTTAATGAATTACTAAAGTTCGAAATTTTTAAAAGCTTGGCTGGGAGTTTTACAAGACTAAAATAGTTCTTTAACATATTATAACATACGGAAGAAAATGAATATGCATGCCTTTCGTAGTTGGAAACATAAAAAAATCTGACTTTATTTCTATAAATAGTAGCTCTTTTGTCTAAGTTTATTGACCGTTTATAATTGCTCATTAATCTTACCATTTTACAAAAGAACATTAAATATGAAAACATTGATTTTTATATCTACTTATTTCTTAATAAAACACGATATTCGAAGCACAGGCTATGCTGAGTGACTTATAAAAATCTGTTTTATTTGCAAGGTTTTTATAATGTTTGGATATTTTGCTTGTCTGCATTTGGCCACTTTGCTACCGAACAATAAAAATATAGAATGTTTTAATTCATGTCAAGCAAGACTGCGTGGCGGTCAGATAGGACACTTTACATGAAAAACATTATTCTTTGATAGTTAAACTGTTTATGATGATAAACCACAGCAGCTTACACTGCGACTGTGATAGATGAAAGTACTTACTAAACATTTGGGATTATCAAAGAACTCGGTTACAGGAAATGTAAGTAGCGATGAGTTTTTCTGTATCCAGTCCGAAATTTTCTGGATATGAAACATAACCTACCTCTCGGGAGTAACTAACTAGACTTTTGATTGGTCGGTTTACAAAGAAAGAAGATTAGGGAAAATAGAGACTGAATAAACAGTGCTAACATTTAATAGTATATCTGTCGATGCTTAATTATGAGGTCAAATTGTATTCTGACACGAAAGGTGGAACATCCGATGACTAAATTTTATTTAAATAATTAATCAGCTAATTGAAACCCCGCGTTTAAGAGTTAAATTAAATCCAATAGCTCTCCATCCCCCATGAAACTGAAGATAAGAGAGAAGAGGGGAGGGAAAGAAAAAACAAAGAAAAATAGCACTACAGACAAATAGCATCGAACAATCCCCATATTCTGATATTATAATAACTAGCGGGGGTACCTGACGTTGCCCAGTTGTTTGGAGGTGTATGTTAGGGGAGGGGGTTAAGTAAAAAATAAGTGAAGTAATAACCCTGTTTAATATAAGAAAAGTAAAAAACTTCTTTAAAAAATCGATTCAGTTAACTCCAGTTTTTTTAAGCAACTACGAAGGCAAAAAAAAATCCAAAGTGATGTTCTTTCGTAACTGTCTCCTGTGGACGATCCCGCAGCGGTGTTAAGTGGTGGCGGGAGAAGGAGGAATTTATTAGAGGGAAAAGATTTGATCACTTCCTTTGACCTTAAGCGATTTTGCCAGTGAACTCTCAGCAGATAGAATATAGGAATCTACGATAATGGAGAAAACAGAGTGGTAATAGGTCTATAACACACCTGGGATATTGTGCTACAGTGTGTGCGTATTATATTTGCATGAAATGTCTTGATTTTTTATCCTATTAAGGTCAAAATCAAAGAGGCAAAATGAGTTCATGTTATATATATATATATATATATATATATATATATATATATATATATATATAGGTATTAATATAAGCCAGAATAAAACATAAACGTAAAATATAAAAAATGAAAGTAATAATGTAGTGATATATATATATATATAAGTGAACGTGTCTGTGTTTCTGTGTATCTGCGTATCTGTGTGTCTGTGTACATTTCCCTACACAATAACTCTGTCAATTTTTAGTTTACAGACTCAAAATTTGATATACAGGGTACTAAGATCCGGGAACATCTTTGTGATCAGTTTTCAGCCAGAAATGTGGCTGTTTAGGTGTAAACATTCAACAATTTGACCTTTGAGAACTCTACCAAACTCCGACAATTTTGGGTCTAAAAACTTTAAATTTTAGATATATGTTCCTTGGACATGGATCTAACTTAATAACTTGATTTGAGCCAAAATAATAAATTTTAAGGGGTCATAATAGAGGTCAAAATAAAAAAAAATGACCTCTGCGGTCTCTACCAAATTACTCAGACAATTTCTGGTCTAAATATTTGAAATTTTACATAAAGGGTATTCAGAGATAGGGCAAGCTTTTTCATCAGTTTGGATCGAAAATTTGTAGTTACCAATATATAAATGTATGTATGTACGTCTGTTTGCATGTCTGCCTTAAACTTTCAATAGAGGCGACGGATTTTACCAAGATCAGTATCATTTTAAAGTCCGACTATTCATACGACGAATATTGAAAAATTAGCTAAAAATATTAATATCTTCCCCTTCAACTAGGCACTTTTCTACAGGAAGGGCGGTCACTTTTTTCGCCGATATTTTTTTAAGTTATCCTCTCCTTTAGATTGTCTAGCCTTAATTTTCAAAAAATATCGGTTACGGTACGGCGGTGGTCGTAACAGCATAAACGTTAGGTTTTACCCCGTTCTTTTCCTCCTTTGCGGTACGGGTTCGAACCTGTCTTCCTACTACCACTTTTTTTTTGCTCAACATACACATCCAAAAACCCGGGCAACGCCGGGCACCCATGCTAATATATCTATAAAAGTGGACCTGTCTGTGTGACTGTATGTGTACATTTCCCTACGCAATAACTCTATCAATTTTTAGTCTACAGACTCAAAATTTGATATACAGGATAGTAAGATTTGGAATTATCTTTGTGATCAGTTTTCGGCCAGAAACTTGGCTGTTTAAGGGTAAAAATTCAACGATTTGAACTTTGAGAAATCTGCAACACTCCTCCAACAATTTTGGTACTAAAAACTTTAAATTTTAGATATAAGTTCCTTGGGCATGGATCTAACTGAAGAACTTGATTTGATCCCAAAAGAATAAATGTTAAGGGGTCATAATAGAGGTCAAAGTTAAAAATAAAAACTTTGACCTCTGCGGTCTCTACCAAATTACTCAGACAATTTCTGGTCGAAACATTTGAAAATTTACATAAAGGGTATTCAGAGATAGGACATGCTTTTTCATCGGTTTGCGTCGAAAATTTTTAGTTCTCAATGTATTAATGTATGTATGTATGTATGTATGTTTGCATGTTTGCCCAACACTTTCGAAAAACGCGATGGAGTTTTTAAAAATTTAATAAGAACAAATTAATCCTATTATTGGTATTATTTTAAGAAACAGTGTTAAGAATGTATACATATAAGCACATTTATTATATAAAAAGAAAAAAAATAGAAAAATCAAAGATAATAAAATATATAAATAAAATAAAGTATAACAAAACTTTCATACAAATAAGGCCGATTGCCATTAGTCGCGTCCTTTCGTGTAATGAATGAATCCATGAATGTAGGATTGACATGAAATTCTTAAAGATAAGCTAAAATTACCGAAAAATGGGCTGAAATGACTTAAATAAATAAAAAAGTAAATGACTTAGAATGACTTTAATGAAATTAAGGATGAATTGAATGACATTAAGAATGACTTGAATGCTTAAAAAATAACTGGAATCCTTCAAAAACAACTTGAATGATCTGGAGAATGACTTGAATGGCTTTAAGACTGACTGGTTGTAAAGTGGGTGATCAATTTACATTAAATTAATAGAGACAAGTGATCCCCCATTTTATTTCACAAAGTTACAAACTTAAGTGCAGCATGTAGTAAGAACAGATACTACAATTTGATCTTGGCCAAAAGGTCAAGAAAAGGGTATTTATTTGCTCTCCCACCAAGTAAATTAGGCACAAGGCCGATTTTAATGTGAGGACTGAAGGGGAAATGGGGACCAACTCCTCGGGAAGTAGGGGAGCTGGATAGTGACAATTGGTATGAAGGGTTGCCCCTACATTGACCAAGGTCTTATCCGTGGGGTTGCCCCCACATAGGGTCTTTGCTTGCAGTATCTGTTCCGGAAGATACTACACTTTGATTTTGGCCAAAAGGCCAAGAAAATCTTTAAAAGCTAAGAACAGCATCTATTAACAACAGACCTTTGATCTTAACCAAAAAGGCCAAGCACAAAAGTGTTACGGACAGACCGACAGACCGACCGACGGACCGACGGAGTGATTGATATGGTCGCTTGCACGCGACTAATAATCATGGAAGCTTTTGAAATAAGCCCTTAAACCTCTGATCTATTTTTCTTCTTCAGTCTAGCGCAAACTTTACCGTTTCCATGAAAGCATCAGACTACAATAGAAAACTAATTGGATTAGATTAAATGTATATGTATGTATAAAAATATATAACTTAATAAATTATAATATATATATGTGTGAATGAAAAAGAAAAACATAAACAACTGAAAAAAATAAAATACAAATAAGATTTTTTTTTTTAAATACAGAATAAAATTAATAAAATGAAACATATATTATTGCTAGGGCTGTGACAACAGAATATTCTTTTCATCATTTTGGCTCTTGAGTATATGTCCGTTAATATCTTACATGTTTTTATATAGACTAATGTAGTTCTCTGTTGATTGACTGTGTCTTACTATGGCGGATATATACTCAGGAGTCACAAGAATAAAAAGAATATGCTGTTGTTACATACCTTATTAATACACAGCAGATTGTATTTTTACACAGAAATCACCACATCAAGATGTGGGGGCAACTCGAGGATAAAGATTAATGGCTATACATTAATCAATATGATTATAGCGTAGTAAACATAAGTAGTGGGAATTTTGTAAATTAGATTACTTGGGGGGCGGTTCATCAAGAATCTGTTTACGTTGGACTTGAAGACAATTAGATTGTAGTCAGTCGGAAAGTAAGCAACCAGAAAAGAGTTCTACGGGCGTGCATTTTTAAGACAGAAGCTTTGTTCATGGAATCTATATTAAGGTTTAGGCACCGATAAAGTGCGTAGGAAATTATTGATAGTAGTTTTGGCTAGGCGAATGTTTTTAGTGAAAGTTTGGCGAGGGCGGGGCATAGATTGAAGCTCAGCTGATCACTTCCTATAAAAATAATGATAAAACAGAGATAGGCTCGCAACGTCTCTTATGTGGGAAAGACGTTGAAGGGAAGAGGAAATGGTATCCTCCACTATACTACGAATCTATTTTTATTTATGTCAAGGCAGAATAAGCTACTTCTAGCAGCTCCTGCCCAGTTGTGGCAACAATACTCCATCGTGTGCCGTACCTGGCTTTTATATAGGTAGAGAATTGCATCAGGAGTGAGATATCTACTGGAGCGGTAGAAGGATCCCACTATTTTTCCAGCGACCTTGGCAATACATTAGATATAGTGTTCCATTTCAGGTCAGGAGTAAAGGTCAAGTCTAGAAGCTTGTCAAAACACGGAAAGAACCTTTACACCCATCTGTCTTAATTAGACTTTGTTTTCTCTTTGGTATTTTCAGCTAGTCTTCCTGTTTCATTGGCATCCCATTTTCTCCCTTTTGAAACATTCATCGGTTTTCGAACTTTATTTCCTTTCGGAGAAACGGATGGTATCAGTAAATATCAAAAACCAATAACCACGCCAGTCCCAAAAAACAGTTATCCCTATTTACTAACTGTATGTGTTATGTTTCAAGCGATTTTAAAAATAAATAAACATAGGATATTTCATTATCCTAAAAGATTCTAACTTATTTGTCTGTTTTTATTCAATTTCTACACTATTTCTCACACCGGTCACCTACATTGCTATAGCCTTCTAATATACACTCGTAAGCAAAAAAACAAAAAAAACAAAAAAACGAGCGATATTGAATATACACTCGTGAGCAAAAAAATAAAGAAATGGGCAAAAGAAATTTTTATACATTTTATTGCATTAAAAGCTATATTGACCAAAGAACAATTGAACAAGGAAACTTAACCGAGACTAAAAACACAGAAAGACATTTACTTTAATAAATGCTTAGTATGAGATCGCATTCTCTTTTGATTTCTTTAAAAGATCAACCATTTCAGACATGCTCTCAACCAAAGTGGAACACTGTGAAAAGGAGATGGTTTTTCATTCGCTTTGCACAGCTTCCCACAGTTTGCTATTGTTCTCAAAAGTTCTTCCGGCCGATGCACTAGATAATATGAATCAAATATTCTCGATTGGGTTTCAATCGGTGCTTTGACCTCGCCAAAATGTCACATCAATTGGATTATCAGAAAAACATGTTTTGTGACTTTGGCAGCGTGTGCAGTAGCATTATCGTGTTGGAAAATAATGTTCTGGGATATTCCCAGCTTCTGGATACTTGGTAACAGTTCTGTTGCTAATAATCGAATGCATTCTTTTGCATTGACTTCTCACATCTAATAAGTTCTCCAACTCCTGCTGCAGTAAAAGTTCCCCATACAATTATCCCTCTATTCCCATGTTTTCATGCTTCTTGGCGAAAATCTTTCTCCAGTTCTTCGATTGAACCGCATCACTACAAAGACAAAATCTTGATTCATCTAATCAGAAAACATTCCTGAACCGGTCTGTATCTTTCTTGCCCTAACATGAGAAAAATCTATTTCTATCATTGATGCTCTTCTTAGATAAAAATTCCTACCTTTTAGAAGAAAATTTTATTTCTTTCAGTAGTCTAGATATTGCATATCTAGAAAGAGAATTTCCAGCCCCTGTTTTGAATTCTTTACCATGGCAACATACGTTTTCTTTCGATCCTTCAAAACAGTTAATTTAAGCCTATGATCGTCCTTCAAAGTGAATGCTCTAGGGCGACCAGATCCAGATTTCCTTTTACCAAGCGTTCGACTTCGAACCCCTGACTAATTCGCTTCACTACAGAAAGAGATGTGTTCATATTTTCTCTTCTTAAAATATCAAAAATCTGCTTGTAAGTCATTTTGGACTGCTTTTATCTTGCCATTCGTTTTTCTATATCCTCGCTAAGATGCGGTCTTACGAGTTTTAGGATTAATTTTCTCACTTATTATTATATGCTATAGAAATGATCTACAAAATAGAAATTTCCAGTTCAAATTAACAAAAATTCATGGAAAAATATAGAAAAGTGAGATAAATCACAGATTAGAGGTCAAGTGAATTGTCCTTGTCCGATATTACATTGAGGTAATACTTTCAGGATAATCCTAGCCAAAAGGGCAAAGCTCAATATCTAAAAAAACATAGAGCAATATATAAGTTTAATGATTAAAGTAAAATTCTGTACATCAAAATCTATATATTCAAGTTAAGAATTTCTTGTTTGAAACAAAGAATATATAGAGAAAATTGTGTTTATTTTCTTACTTCATGGATTTTCAATAATGTTGCATATCATAAGAGGAAATGAAATACAGTTAGCAAAATATTCAGCTATGAATAAACAAGTATTTTCGTCCAGAACTGGGTACATGCTTTTTCAACAAGCGCAGGTAGGAGATCGGCGAATACTTGGCAGATGGCGGCGATCAGACTGTTGTACGAAATCATGTTGTTTATATCCTTGACGTATGATTAAACGAATTATTCCAGGCAGTTAAGGTCAGAAGAGAAGAAGGGGGCCAGATAGAGAGGGATTCAAAGTAATAGCACTCTTTTTAGAGTACAGCCTGCGTCTCGTTGAACTTGTGGACACACGGCCACTCCCAGTCCTGCTGCCACAGCAAGGGGTACTCATAGACTATTGTTTGCTCTAGGGGACTGCCATTTTGTTAAGCACATCCAGGTACACTTTGATGCTGACTTTCAAGCCGACTTCTAAGATATGAAACACCATTATATGGACCTCACTTAAAACAAAACCAAAGACAATAGCTGTACCCGAAAACTTTGTTTTCGTTATCCTGGGCACGTTATTTGGGGCCAACCATCAATGCATTTGAGGAGGCTCTCAATGGTAATGTAGCTAAAACTTTGATCGGTAGAGAGCATGAGGTGTACAGTGGCGCATCTCTGCTCGCACTTGTTTAACATCGTGTCACTTCTAGGCATGATAGAAAGCTCCTATCGCCCTTGGGATTTGTGCACAATTAAAAGAAAGTCTGCAGCAAAGAACGCAACTTGAATCCTGTCTTTTCTGTGGCGAAAATTGTATTGTTCCACACTGTATCTATATATCTATATATAAGTGAAAATGTCTCTGTGTGTTTGTGTGCATTTTCCTATTAAACAACTCTGTCAATTTTCAGTCTAAAGACTCGAGATTCGTCATAAGGTATATTGAGATTTGAGAAAATCTTCTTAATCAATTTTCGGCTAGAAATTGTGCTGTAAAGGGATCAAAGTTCAACGATTTAACTTCTGAGTTCTCTACCAAACTCCTCCGCCAATATTGGGTCTAAACACTGTAACATTTAAATGTAGGTTACGTGGACATAAATCCCCTTTTTAAAATTTTATTTGAGCCCCAAAACAATAAATATTAAGGGAATAAAATTGGGGTCAAAATTTATAAAAAAATTTCCCACTGCTGTCTCTACGAAATTACTGAGCCAATTTCGTGTTTAAACATTTGAAATTTTATATAAAAGTTATTCGGGGATAAGGCATGTTTTTATTTGGTTTGGATCGGAAATTTGAGCTGCCAAAGGATCAACGTTCAATAGATTTTACGTTTGCGGTGTTTAGCAATACACTCAGCCAATTTTGGATCTAAACATTTAAAATTTATACATAATAGGTATTCAGACATGCGGCAAGCACTTTAATCAGTTTTGGGGCGAAAATTTATCTGCCAAAAAGTCAAAGTTGAACGAATTTACCTGTGCAGATTATACCAAATTTCTCCGCCAATTTTGGATCTAAAGACTTGAAATTTTAGAAGTGGATAACTTGGACAGGAGTAAAACTTTTTTATTTTAGCTGAGACCAAAATAATAAATTAGGGTCCAAGTTATAAAAAAGTTTACCTCTGCGGTCTCTACGAAATTACTCAGACAATTTTTGGTCTAAACATTTGAAATCTTACATGAAGTGTATTTACACGTACGGCAAGATATGGACATTACGTAGGGCCCGAGCAAAGCCGGGATGAACAACTAGTAATAAAAATAAATATTTTCGCCATTTCCACTTTTTGTATTTACAATATCAGTATGGAGAAAAAAGTTCCCAAACTGTTGTTAAACAAGGCCACAAGTTCTATTAAATCGTTTTACAGCATACAACAATTATATCACCAAAACCCATAAAGGTTCTTTTCACAGAAAGACGGTCATAAATCGCCACGTGTTTTCGTTGACACGAATCGCAACGGACAATGTTTTGATTTTCGGCAGCCGTCTTTTGATCAGTTTATGGTGTTTGAGCAATTAATTTTGGCTTGCTTGATTTCCTCGGGGAAATTACACAAACTAAATAAACAATCATGGTGTAAGGCATTTGTCAGTTACAATGAAGAGGAATCGATTTCCTCTCTTAGTGAAGAGATATACCGAATACCTTACTAACTAACGGACGCAGTCTGCCCTGAACACAATAGTGTTAATAGCCAATTGTCTATACAACGCGGTCATTTGAAGAGATTAGTTCTATAGACGCAAGTAATTCATATTTGATCTCTATCCAATCACTGATATAAAAATATATTACATACTTAATGACAACATTTATTCTAAATAAATAAACACTGCGAAATTAATATTCGAATACCCGCAACAATTCAGTTTCGGAATATGTTATGATACCCTATTCTCAGATATGTTTATATATGGCGCCCTTCACAATTTTAAACTTGATAAATAACTGTAAATATATTCGACTGATTTTTCACGTGAGTGACGTTCATTCAAGACTAGCGAGGATACCCGGCGTTTCCCGGGTGTTTGTAGGTATATGTTTGGGATAAAAAAAAGTGGAAGTAGGCAGGCAGGCTCGAACCCGTGATACGAAGGCGGAAAAGAAAACAAGAGAACTTACCGCTAGGCCATAACGCGACAGGAAGTAAACAGGGTTCAAATTTAGCGATGTTAACCAAAAAGTTGACTTGCAGAAGCAGAAAATTAAGTGAATGAGTTCACGCAGGCGCAGCAATGAACGTCTTGCTTTATTTGTGTCCCCACGCTTTTTTGCGAAAATCAGCGTTCAAATTTAGCGATGTCAACCATCACGCCATAGTGGACAGCGGAATGAAATCACGCACTTAAGTTTGGTTGTAAGCGAGTTAAGCATTCAGTTTCCCGCCGTATTTCGTTTCCCCACGACGTTGGGGAAAATCATCTCCCCCTCCTCAAGGGGGAGCTCTGGCAGTATCCGAATGATTAGCAATTGTCTGATATGAAGCGTTTTCTTCGCGTTGAACATAGGAAATTGCTTTCTGGATGTCCCAGGTGGGAAGGCGAGACACTGTGTATTTATTTGTTTCCCCACGAAAGCAAATATGGCGCAAGGCCATTTTTCAATGTGGAGAGAGGATGAAGGGAGAGCCATCTTTTCTAAGGTGGAACTGGTGGTGGCAATTGGTATGAAGTGTTTTCCCTATATTGACCAAAACTGTTGCCTCAAGAACAATGGTCTGGTGTGTTGGGAAACTTGATTGCAGCGTATGATAACATATACTACACTTTGATCTTTGATCCCGAACCAAGTAGGTCAGGGCGCTGTTGATTGCATCGAACAGTTTCGCTTTTATACGAAAAAGACAACAAACAAACACTGGAAACTAGGGATTTTTTTAAAATCTCGATCAAAATAAATATACAGACGGCGTCCGTTCGCAAATCTTAGATATTATAATCTAGGAAGTATAAGGAAAGTTCTCCAAAAGAGTAATTTAGTCGAGAAGCCCGGCGAGAAAAAAAAAACTTTCTTGAACATACAGAAACGCTCACGGCCGTTTTGCCTTTATACAGGGTGACCCACAAAAAACAGGGGACATTCAATTGTTTTTCTAAGAATTTTACAGTCAACGGAGAGAAAGAGGCCAAAGACCCTACGGTTTTGATGTGATGTTTGGAATATTATAAACTAGTTATGACCAAATTTTCATTTCATTCGGACAAAAGTATTAGAAACGGGCCCTAATTAGAGTTGGGGCCCATTTTGGGGGGGGGGTCACCCTGTATATATATATATATATATATATATATATATATATATATATATATATAAATATATATATATATATATATATATATATAATATAGATGGATATGATGATTGTAATGAAAACAGGGAAAGAATTTCCGTCTAGTAATCTTTTATTCAATTTAGAATCTTGCTACTCGTTTACTTGACAAGCAGAGAAAGGAGATGATCCATATCTGCAACAGCAGTAAAATGGTTTACTATTTTTTATATTCAACTCAATTAAAAGCGATTTCTAAATCATATTAAGATTGGCGACGATGGATGTAATCGCGCATATGTCTTTTAAATCTCTGATTCTCTGAAAAAAAACGGCTAAAACTCTGTCGTGTTTGTTTTAAATAAATGGGTTAATATGAACATTTACAAAATAATATGCAACGAGCGTGTCCCATCTTAGATTTCCCGCCCAAATGAAATAAGCTTTAATGTTGCAGTTTCAAATACTTTTATGAAACGTGTCTGGTCTTAGTTTAAGAGAATAGAAGATTTAAAGTGTTAATTAGCTACTAGCGGGACCTGTGGAAACTCCACATCCGACTTTTTTCACGTGTAATATATTGATGTTGGTATTCTGTCGATGTTCAGCGTAAATGGAGATGCCCTGATATTTTTGTAGTCCTTTTATTAAAACTAAAAGTATTTTATCTTAGCTAGCAGGAGCGCACGGTGTAACCCGGTCGTAAAATACGCTTAAATATGGTATTTTAAATCATTCAAATTTCGTATATATTTTTATAATCAATTCTCTGCCGATTCTTTCATATTATAACGTTGTGATTTTAAAAATACAACACAATATATCCCTGTGACTAAAGTGGATCAGCTTGAATTGAAACCGAAACCAAAACTTATAAAGAAAAAAATGCGTGAATATATATATATATATACATATATATATATATATATATATATATATATATATATATATATATACTAGCAGGTGTGCCCGGCGTTGCTCGGTTGTTTGGAGGTGTATGCGGTGCAAAAAAAGCAAAAAAACAAAAAAAATGGTTAATTTTTTTAAATTTTGACCCCTATTATGACCCCTTAAAATTTATAGTTTCGGGCTCAAATCACTTTATTAAGTCAGATCCAGGTTCAAGGAACCTATATCTAAAATTTCAAGTGTCTAGACCCAAAATTGTCGGAGGAGTTTGGTAGAGTTCTTAAAGGTCAAATCGTTGAAATTTGACCCCTTAACAGCCAAATTTCTGGCTGACACCCGTCACATCGATTTCCCCAATTCTCAGTACCCGGTATTTCAAATTTCGAGTCTATAGACAAAAATTGACAGAGTTATTGCGTAGGGAAATGTACACAGACAGACAGACAGACAGACAGACACGTTCACTTTTATATACATATATATATATATATATATATATATATATATATATATATATATATATAAATATAATGACTGTAGTTCCTTCAGCTATAACAGAAACCAAAACTTATTAGGGTGGAATTATTTATAAATAAAAAAGATGACTTGAGTGCAATCAGCTATAATCGAAACCGAAATCCAAACTTATAAAGAATTTTTGGTAAGATTATTTATTACAAGAAATAGGAGGGAATAACAAACAACATACACAGAAGAAAAAGACGTAAGCCTGACACACAAAAGAACACACACGCTATCGTATTAATATATAGATTATCAATCTATCAGTCTATCTATCTATCTATCTATCTACCTAATTGGAAGTAACAAGAGATGGGATGTAAAACTATGTTTTGAAAAAAGTTGTCAAAAAATGTCGGTGTGTAAACTAGACAAATTTCAACGGAAGAGATTTGTCGATCATTTAAAGCACCTTTTATTTTTAGTCAAACCTATCGGATGGTTTAACACGTCGCCCCCCACACCCACACCGGGGAGAGAGCTGACGGGTCACAGAATGAAGACGAGAATTCACCATCCAAGCAAAGATCGTCGGGCATTCCTTTGCTAGACGTAATGCCTGGGAGTGAAATAAACTATATAAACTACACAGCATGTTGGGTTTTTGTTTTCTGCTGAAACCTCTTCATTTACACAGAATCATTCTTCCCAAGATTGGCTGAATATCTTCCAAAGGCTGACAGCAGAAAACCAGGTATGTCGTCAAAAAATTGTATTTATGTAAGTATGTCTGACACACACGCCCGCACGTATGCAACACACTTAGACGATCGCGGATGGTAAATAAACTGTAATAATAACAAATGGTTCAGATACTAAACAACCCCAGTCTAGACATTTAGTGACACGACACACAACCACACAACATTTATATGAACACCACCTCATAATGTTACAAATATTGCAACACAATCACACAACGTAATTACGAACTCTTTATAACAATATAGTAGACCTTGTGGCCCTTTTACTTAAATACCCAATACTAGCGCCACTCGCAACAAAACCTAGTGCATTCAGTATATGTACCGAAATACTTTCTACCTTATAATTTCTTCTCACGAACTGGTAGACGTTTAAATTATTTTCCCCTCATTTGATTACTTCATTGTATTAACATGCTGAAATTAAATGTAATGTGAAAAACATCTCGCCGTTAAACACTTTACATAGTGCACCTTTAGATGTAATCGCAAATTATAGTTCCTAGAGGAAGAGTGGTATTTACAGTTAATAGGCTGCGGGAAAAAACTTTAACAATATTTAACAGACCTGCTAGAAACAACGAAGTCGAATGAGACATACTTTCTCACTAATGGAACAGCAGAGTCGATCATTACATTTATTAATCCAGAGAGACTCGTTTATGGTCAATAAAAGTGTTCACAAAAAAACACAAAAAATAAAAACAACTGTTCAGACACAATGGCGAATTTTCCCGACTACGTCAGGTCCTAAATAAATAACAGGATTAAAAAGATTTATATCTTTCTAAAGTGTTTTCTTTTCTCGCAAAAAAAAACACAGTGACCTCATTGCGTTTAAGTTCACATGATGGCAAACATCTCAGAAAATATGTATAAAATAAGGAGAAAATTTATAATTAGGCTTCATTTACACTGATCCCTATATATATATATATATATATATATATATATATATATATATATATATATAATGAACTCATTTTCCCCTCTGATTTTGACCTTAATAGGATTAAAAATCAAGACAGCACAATATCTGAGGTTTGTTATAGGCCTATTACCTCTGCCCTTCCTCGAAAATCGAAGATTCTTATATTTTTCTGGTGAGAGTTCACTGCCAAAATCAGTTAAAGCCAAGGGAAGTGGTTAAATCTTTTCTCTCTAATAAATTTCTCCTTCTCCCGCCACCACTTTACACTGTTGCGGGATCGTTCACAAGTGACAGTTACGAAGGAACACCGGTTTGTGTTTTCGTTACTTCGTGGTTGATTAAAAACATTTGACTGGAATTTTAACGAATCGAAGGGTTATTTATGCACTTTTCTCGTTTTTTTTTTTTCAAATTTTATCTTTCGAACACATCTATCCCCTGATTTATGCTTTTTGTTTTCCCGATTCCTTTTTTAAAGAAGTTTTACGTTTGTTCGCTGTTTTTTTTTGTTTTGTTATGCCGATTTTTTAAAGAAATTGAACATCGTTTTTCATATTTAAACAGGTTTATTATTTCGCTTATTCTTTACTTACCCCCCTTACATACACACACTTTCAAAAACCGGGTAACCCCGCTAGTACAAAATAATTTGGTATATATAGAAAACGTTTCCTGAAATAATAATAATAAAAATATTTACCGCCAACGGAATTGTTAAATCAGTATTAAATTGGAGTGTAGCATGAATCAACCCGGATGATACCTGATAATCTTGTTAATTAGGATAGATTAGTTTGTTGAGATGAAAAATTATTGTTGAGATAAATGTTTAATTGGGAATAAACTAGAAGTACTAATGCGTACAGAAATAATATAAACGAATAAGTTTTGGAATAACAACAATTTAAAAACAGCTTAACCTAAAAAAAAATCAGACGTAGAAGTAACTTTAAGCCTAGGAGGATACGTGGTCAGTGAGAGTTTTCAATCTTGTTTTTGGAGCCAACGAGATATGTGTTTTTACGGAAGCGGGCCGAGGCAATGAACTTGAATATGTGATTTAGAGTGGTGGTTATAACTTCTACGAGATGGAAGGATTCCGGAATAATGTAGGTATTATCAACATTTCGGATTATTTCCTTTCTCAGAAAACTTGGGACTCTTACATAATTTGACCCAAATTCTCGTGAATTAACGTCAACCATGGATCGGACGAGACCGGAAAAAATGCAAATGCAAATAATAAAAAAAAACAACAAAAAACTTAGCTTGAAAAATGAAAATATGTTTATTTCATTTTAGTATCTAATATTATGTTTTTTCTTGCAAAAAATTTATCAACAGAAAGGTTGTTTTTATTTTTCTCCAATAAAAGATTTTTAACTGTATAATTGTTAGATGTAAGTACAAGTTTTTTTGCGTTTTTTTTTTTTCTTTTTTGTAACCGTATTTTTCTTGTTTTTTTTAAATTATTTTCACGACTTGTTGTTTAGTAAAGTTCTTTTGGTGGCAGTGCCCATTTGTACATCTCCAGGAGAAACCATCCTTTACACACGATCTTTTTTTAAGCAAACATTCGTGTTTACAATTGTTGCAATGTTGCACCTCATTTTGGGGGACAGCAATTTCTTCTTCTCACAATATGAGATTGTTTGTATCGATGTTTTCATTTCTTTTTCTAACATGTATAGATTTATTTTCTTTCCTGTCATTTTTCTGTTTGGCGAGTTTGAAAATATATTAGTTTGTCAGCTTTCTTTTTGATTTTTTTTGTTTTGTTGGTTCAGTCGCTTTCTGCCAATTGGAATTTCGTCTGCTTCCATTTAGATAGCGATTTTTATGGGGTTAATTAAATTCCCAAAAATTCAAATAAATAAATAATAAATAAGTAACTAATCAGAAAATAGAAAGTCACCCCCACCCCCTTGATATCACCTTAAAAATTACTAAAAACATAATAGAAAAAAATGAATAAATAAAATAAACTGTCGAGTTAGCGTTTCAACCTTTGATGAAACCGATGGCACCAATGACACCGATGATTGCCGGTATCACCCGATCCATGCTTGACGGGAATTCACGAGAATTCGGGTCAAATTATGCAAGAGTACCAAAACGTTTAAAGCCCAATCTCAGCCCAATCATCCAAACATTTAAGCACTCCTCTTTTCCCAACGACAGCATAACTTACACCGTCTTGATGCTGTTTATTTACACAGGCCATATAACATACTCCGAGGTGGTACGCGTAATAAAACAGTGGGGGGGGGGAGAAATACCAAAATTGAAAATGTTCATGTTTTAAATTGCCATAACAATTCTGATACATATCACATTCATCAGTTCCGTTTTGTCGATTAATCGAAAAAATACATCTCCCCCCCCCACAGACACACCAAATAGACATGGGAAAATTCCAACTATGAAAAATTACCATGTTATCTTTTATTAAGAATTTAGACAATGTATAGAAAGGCAACTATATAATTATCAAATACAGTCAATGCAGCAAACTAAATATATGATGTAAACCTACATAAGTAAATAGCAGTGCAACTATTTAAAAGTCAAGGAAATTCCAAACGTTAGATAGAAGCATCACAATTAATCTATATTTTTATACATGTGTACAGCTCTCCATCATCAACGAAATATAAAGGAGGTAAGAGGGTAGATCTCTCCTGGTAGAGAAACATTAGAACCCATTTTAGGATGTTTCTGTTATAGGAGACATAAGAATCTATGCCTAATTTCTTTATATACTATTCTACAAACCACCCCCATATCGAATGACTTATGCTCATTTGCATATCACATTATATTAAATCTCTTTAACTAATTACCTCGACCTTATTACATATCGGAAATATTCTAACTATTTCAACTGTACTATTTACAAAATCTAGTTAACATTTAATCTATCTATACATCTATAAAAACAGAGATGTGTGTGCCACAGACGATTTCTGATTGGTTAATCCAATAATCACATCTCCTAAAAAGAGAAGCATCACAATTAATTTAATATAAAACGCATACAATTAATCAAAGGCTTTATAAAAAAGAAAAAAAAAGTGAATGATGAACCGAACCGCATAAAATACTAACCTGGTCCCAGTGTACCAAATTCTTACAATTATATGCATACAGAAACGTTTGCACAACAGAAACGTATATAAATTATTTTAAACATGTATAGTACATTACCCGCCCTAGGAAAGGATTTTTTTCCATATATGTGCTGTAAATGTCCTGTCCTAGGGAAGGTACAATTATCAAATACATATAATACATGTCTTAGGAAAAGGAAATTATTTTTTGTTCAAGATGGCAAATGATACATAGACATCAAAAATTCCCCAAGAATAACAATTATGTTCAAAATTGTTCTCATACTTGCCCGAGCAACGCCGGGCGGCCTTGCTAGTACTAAATAAACTGGACATTACAAAAAGGAATTTGAGTTCTATTAAGAAACAAATGCATGCTATCCTTATGCATAAGCAGACCATTAAGAGTGTTACAACTTAGTGTACATATGGTTCATGTAGTTCGTAGTTCCATACAAAGATCCTCATCTTAAAAGAACAAAGAACTAGAACAACGCTAAAGAACGAGTAAGCTAAGGCTATATACCAACTCAACACATGATTAAAAACTAATCGTAGTCCTGTCACTTTAAAAGGCAAAAGAATATGACTCCTGGAGAAATACACGTGGTCTAGAATCATGCGAACCAGACTAGCGTAGGCCAACATTTTTATATGATGTATTTATTTTCTGTTGAATATATTTTCCAACGAAATAGCCAGTTTTTTTCTTTTTACTGGATCTTAACGATATATATATATATATATATATATATATATATATACATATATGCATATATATATATGCATATATATCGTTAACCATATATATATATACATATATATACATATATATACACATATATATGCATATATATAGATATATATATACACATATATATGCATATTTATATACATATATATATATATGTATATATATATATCGTTAACGATATACATATATACATATATATATACATATATATACATATATATACATATATATGCATATATATATACATATATATATGCATATATATATGTATGTATATATGTATATATATGTATATATATGTATATGTATGTATATATATGTATATATATAAATATATGTATATATATGTATATATATATACATATATATGCATATATATAATATATATGTATATATATGTATATATATGCATGTATGTATATATATATACATATATATGTATATATATGTATGTATATACATATATGTATATATATATAGAGAGAGAGACAGATATACATATATATGTATGTATATATATATGTATATATATGTATATATGTATATATATATTTTCGAGGTCGGTACAACTCACAATTTATCAAAACGTTAAACAAAGTTATACGTATTAAAAATAAGTTAATCGTTTTGAAGTGTAGGATGGAATTTCTTAAATCTTGCCGCCTAAATCATGCTGCTCCCGGTTATATCTGCCATCGTATTTCTAAAATTAAATGTAGAAATACATTGGCAGTGCAACGTGTTTTCCTACAAGATGAAATCTTGTTTAATTCTGATACATATAATTCGTTACGTAGTAAACACCTTTTACTTTGGGCCACGGTTTGGAAAGAACTATCTTTCTTTGATAAACTCCGTTTTTCTAGGTTTTTATCCATCGGCGATAATGTTACCCGTATTAAATGTACTTCTTCTTATGATAAATATTTAAAAAATTTAATTACTAAGAAGTGTGGGATTATAACAAATTTGGATAAACATATATTTAATTATTCTTCTCATGTTTTGTCCAATACAGAAGAATTTGTTTTATCTGCTGGCTTACAATTTTGCATTCCTCCCCCTTCTGTTGATAAAATCTCAGTATTTAGTGAAATTGAATTATTGTATACTCAATTAAAACACCATTCGCCTATCTCTACTGATGAATTAACTAGTGTTAAAATTCAGTTGGGCGAATTAGGTCGGAGGTTTTCTGCCATAAATACTAAATCTAGTGATTTTGTTTGGCAGAAAAATCATTTTGAAGCGGCAAAATTCATTAGGTCTAATCCCGACATTTATCTTTCTCGCCCGGATAAAGGATCGGGCGTTGTTATACTTAACAAAACGGATTATATCTCCAAAATGTTACAAATCTTGGACGATAAAAGTAAATTTCGCCGTTTAAGCCATGATGATACTTTTCGTATGAAAATAAAAATCCAGAAAAGATTTCTCCAACTTCATAAAAGCGGATTTATTTCTAAGGAGATTTATGATAGAATCCTACCCATCGGTTCTCAAAGGCCTAGAATGTACGGTTTACCCAAGGTCCATAAACCCAACATTCCTTTGCGACCCATTTTATCTATGCTGGGTTCTGCACAACACGAACTTGGTAAATGGCTGGTTGATCTTCTTAAACCTGTGCTTTCTTTTTATTCGGTCCATTGTATCTCTGATTCTTTTCAATTCGTATCTCAGATACAAAAATTACCTTTATCTAAAAATACCGAGTTCTTGGCTTCCTTTGACATTAATAGTCTTTTTACTAATATACCTTTGGATGAAACCATTGGTATTTGTGCTGACTATTTATACCGTGGCCCCTTAAAATCTCCACAATTTCCTGAACGAATTTTCGTTGAACTGATGGAACTTGCTACTAAATCAGTCTCCTTTAGTTTCAACAACATTATGTACCGTCAAATTGATGGGATATCTATGGGTAGCCCTCTTGGTCCTTCGTTAGCCAACATTTTCGTTGGATTTTTGGAAAACGAATTATTTTCCAAAATTACTAAGCCAGCATTCTACACACGCTACGTTGATGATACTTTTGCATGCTTTCCCTCTCGGAGCGAAGCTGAACAGTTTCTTCGTCTTCTTTGCAACCTGCATCCATCTTTACAATTTACTATGGAGGTTGAAGACTGTAGCTCTCTCCCATTCATCGACGTTTGTGTTTCTAAAGTTGGTACTACGTTTGAGACCTCTGTTTATAGAAAACCTACATTTACAGGGCTCTATCTTAATTGGTTTTCTTTTGCCCCTCAGTCTAGAAAAATAAACCTCATTAGCGCTCTTACGTATCGTGCACTTATGATTTGTTCACCAAACCGTCTTGATACGGAACTTGGTGAAATCACAAATATTTTTCTTAATAATGGATATCCCATTAATATAATAAAATCTACTATTGAACGTAAAATTACTACATTTAATAGTGGTAAACATATTGGTCCATCACGTTGTCCCATTTATCTAAAATTACCATGGTTGGGTCCTGATGGCCTTCATATTGTTAAAAGGATTTCTTCTGCTACTCAACGTTGTTTTCCAGCTACTATGCTTAGAGTAGTTTACACAACTCGAACCTTTTTCTCTTATTTTCGTAAAGATGTTTTGCCAACCATTCAAAAGAACTCTGTTGTTTATAAATTCGTTTGTCAGTGTGGAGCTGACTACGTTGGCAAAACATCCCAAAGATTAGAAATGAGAATATCCCAACATGTCCCTCGGGATATTCGACTACACCAGGTTTCGAGAACATCCGGGCACTCCCAAGCTCATGAGTCCGCCATTGGCAATCACCTGTTGAGTATAAATAGGTGTGCCGATCAATATTCCGATGGGTGGTTTTCTGTTTTATCCAGTGCTAGGTCGAACTATCATCTCAATATCATTGAGGTGTTAGTTATTAACAACTCTCGACCTAGCCTGTGTAGACAAAAGATTCTGAAACATCAGTTGGAGATATTCATTGATTTAAAACCACCTGAACAGTGAGATTTTTTTTTTCACTGTTCTTCCAACTGAAACCAAAATTCCCCTCTTCCCTCATTCGTTTTCTTAGTTTTTAATTTATCATTCTGACGTTTCCTCTTAGAGGGTCAGACGATAAGGCCTTAAGGAAATTTTAATTTCACCTGCCCATTTCTTGTTTTTTGGTATTTAAATTAAATTATGTTTCCTCTGAAATTTCTCCTTCCATTTTGCTGTACCAAAAATGTACTTACATATGTATATATGTATATATATGTATATATATATGTATGTATATATATGTATATATGTATATATGTATGTATATATGCATATATATATGTGTATATATGTATATATATGTATATATATAAATATATGTATATATATGTACATATATCTGCATATATATATGTATATATACATATATAGTATATATATCTATATATATGTATATATATGTACGTATATATGTATATATATGTATGTATATGTATATATGTATATATATGTATATATATATGTGTATGTATATATATGTATATATATATGTATATATGTATATATATGTATACATACATATATATATATGTATATATGTATATATGTATGTATAGATGTATATATATGTATATATATGTATATATATAAAAATATATGTATATATATGTATATATACATATATAATATATATATGCATATATATGTATTTATATGTATATATATGTATATATATGAAAATATATGTATATATATATCTGTATATATATATGTATATATACATATATAATATATATATGTATATATATGTATATATGTATATATATGTACATATATATATGTATATGTATATATATGTATATATATGTATATATGTATGTATACATGTATGTATATGTATATATGTATATATAGATATATGTACATATATTTATATATATGTATATATATAAATATATTTTCATATATGTATATATATGTATATATACATATATATATGCATATATATAATATATATGTATATATGTATATATGTATATATTTGTGTATATATATGTCGAACGAAAATGTGAAGAGACGCTGCATATATGGTTTTTTAATTTTTAATTATGCCATTTTGAATTTTATCAAACCAGTGTGTTGTCATGTATTTTCCATATTGCTCTGTAATTGCATTAATCTTTTAAAATAAAGATTGATATATATATATATATATATTATAAGAAAATACATTTCAACAGAAACATATATATATATATATGTATTGTCACAGGAAAACAGGGCATAATGTAGACGTGACCATAGCTCCCCTCTCTTTTTTAAATTTAATTTTGAATATCTACACCCACACCCAACCCGACTGTTACCGAGACATTCAGCAACAAAATATCTACGCGTTAACCATAGAAGACACGCCACCTCATCCCCTCACCAAGCCATTCGTCAAAAACACGTGCCAAGGTCACGACGAAAAATAATCCAGAACCTCACCTCCACCCCAAACGAAGCAGCGTGCGAAAAAGAAAGAGATGGAAGGTACCCCCTTTTTGTCGGGAGTGGCGTGCGGGGAAGAGGAAGCAGGATGGCAATTTTAAAATAATGGAGCTAATCACAACGTCGAACGAATGTCGATAATAAAAATGCGACAGATACCAGCCAATATGATTGGTTTTAGAAATGGGAAGTTCACTAGACTTAATTCGCATTCATGGAGCCGAAAGGGGAACACAGAAAAACTATGAAACACCTGGCCTTAGTGGAGAGGAAGCGATGAACAGCAGCAGCGCGATTTATGCGGTGAAATGGTTACTCTCTCAACTGAGTCTTATCCCTGGAGTCTAAAACGGAATTCATCATAACCTTGGCTCGAGATGTGGAAACCAGACAGCCGAAAACAAGCATGATAGAAATACAAGGGAAGACAAGTGGACAAGCGAACTTCGAAGGATATCAGCTCACGCGTCGGCGAAATGGGACTGTCTTTCATAATAACATCGGAACATTAAATTTTGTCGGATACCTACCCATCGTTCAATACCCCCCCCAATCTCACAAATGTCGACTTGCTTGACTGAACCGTTTTTTTTATTTGAATAATTTCGACTGCCTCATATGACTCCACCATTTTCCGCGTAAAAAAAGAAAACATTAATAGAAAAGGGAAGTAAAGAAAAGAGGCTATGTTTATCTGAACAGTTTTCTTTATTGTTGCCCCCCCCCCACTTCTTTTTGCCCGCGGGACACTGTCTGCATGTTTTCTTCTAATTAGTATTTCCTTTTAACATTTTGTCTTCATTATTGAATTTTTAACGAATAATAAATGGCATGCGTATAATATATATATACAACCGTGTTGTTCCGTTATTCGTTGCCTGGTATTTCCTTAACCTTGAATCACATAAGAATATTCCAGGACGGAACTACTGTACATAACCTGGGTAAGTGCTATTTGGTTGTGATAATTTTACAGCCGGCACGAACATATTGTTTTTTTATTCTACGATACGTTTTGGGATAAACCTCCTTTTGGGATTCTTCAACCGGGACGTATCGTCACAATATATATATATATATATATATATATATATATATATATATATATATATATATATATATATATATATATATATATATATATATATATATATATATATATATATATATATATAAAGTACAACAGAAAACAAAAATAGAAATAGAATTCCTTAATCTGCAGCGTTTAGAAGAAATGCTTGCATTCTCATCCGAAGAAAGAATTAGCAAAATACAGAAATTAAGTATCAAATCATACTAACGTGAAAGTGAGATGTAGAATAATGAAACAGATGGGTCCGGGTAAAAAGTAACAAAAAATGATTTCATGTGAAGGTGTGTTCCCTAAGGCTGACTTATAAATCAGGCGTATTCGCGAAAGTGGTAGAAATAAAATATGCATGTTAATAGTATATATATATAAAAATACACACACACATACACACATATATATATATATATATATTTCCATACATATTTACGTACATATTTAAACACATATCCATATACATACATATGTGTATATATATATATACATATATGCATACATACCTATATATATATACATACGTATCAAATATGTGTTTCCACACATATTTAAATACATATAGATTTAGATATGCATATATATATATATAGAGAGAGAGAGAGAGAGAGAGAGAAAGAGAGAGAGAGGACACTGCTTATTGACTCTAGTCTTAGAAAGACACACGTTAGAGATGCGAGGAAAGAAATATACAGGAAAAGAGTTCTTGGCTACTGAAATAGGGGCAGTATAATAATGAGATATAAAAACAGCGAATTTGTGGCGACCACTATACCTTTTTTTTACATAGGCATCACAACATTATCAAGGCCAAGAAGCCACTCAAGGATCAGGGTTAAAGAGTGTACATTAGAAACTGGACAATATAGTAATCATTAGTAATGGAAATTTGGTAAATTTGATAACTTATATGGAACGGCTCATCAAGAACTTATTTACGTTAGACTTGAAGACAACCATATTGTAGTCAGCCGGAGAGCAGGAAAACGGAAGACAATTCCACAGGCATGCAGTTCTAAGAAAGAAGCTCTGCTCATGGAATCTACGTTTAGGTTTAGGCACAGATAAAGAGTGGGGGGAATTATTGATAGTGTTTACAGCTAGACGGGTGTTTCTTGTGAAAGTTTGGCGAGGGGGACCATAGATTGAAGCTCAGTCGAACATTTTCCATGAAAATAACGATACATCAGAGACAAACTCGCAACATCTCTTCTGTGAGATAGAGGTTGAAAGGAAGAGAAAAGGACATCTCCTACGAGCTACGAAGTCTATTTTGAACTCTATCAAGGCAGGACAAGTCCTTCCTAGCAGCTCCTGCCCAGATGTGGCAACAGTATTCCATCCTTGGACGTATCTGGCTCTTATATAGATAGAGAATAGCATCAGCAGTGAGATATTTACCAGATCGATAGAAAGATCCCACCATTTTTCCAGCGGCCTTGGCAACAGATTTGATGTACGTGTTCCATTTAAGATCAGGAGTAATGGTCAAGCCAAGAAGCTTGTTAAAACTTGAGGCCTCCTGAAGACGAGAGCCATTCATTACAATTGATGCCAGATGTGGATCAGAATGTTGATGATGTAAAGAGAGAAGCTTGGTTTTAGATGAATTAAAAGTAACCAGCCACTCCTTACCCCATTGTACTACGTGCTCAAGATCAGAGGAGAGAGAATTGGAGAGAACTTGGTCGTTTACTGTCTTAGATGTGCTACCATAAATGGTAGTGTCGTCAGCATAGATGTCTACAAATGATGTAAGGATGTGATTTGGAAGATCATTAATATAGATCAGGAAAAGAGTTGGGCCCAGGATGGATCCTTGAGGGACACCAGCATTAATACTGTGAGCTTCTGATTTTTGCCCCTCTACTACTACTCTTATGAACCTATCAGAAAGAAATGATTTAATAATTGAGAAGACATTTCCAGCAATACCATAGCTAAAGATCTTAATCAAAGAAATTAAATATATATTTTTATGAAGAAAAAGAATGTAGTATTTACAGAAAACAACTATGAATCATATTATTAAAGAAGAAACAAAAAAAAAGGATGCTGGCTATCAATTTACAGAAACGTTTCTTAACCTCATAAACAAACCTTAACTTTGACAAATAAATGAAAGCAACGCTTCATAAATTACCTGATAGAAGATTCGTCAAAAATAGAGACTCTCCAGATGTTAAAATGCGTTTGAAGCCATAAATGGAAGCGAATTTACGAGACACAGAAAGAGTAATTTACAATTTTCCAAACAATTGAACGTCTGAATATCGTGTGTTTATAAAACGTAGTGGCTTTCAAAAATACTGAGCAACGAAAGTAATTGCTTGATAATTTCTTTTCTTTTAATTAGTAGCATGCTAACTTTAAGATATAACAGTAAGCACTTTAGCTGTAGATCTAGCAGAACGGAAATCATATTCCATGTCACTAAGTAAAGGCATAAATGGTGCTGGACGAACAGCTCATTTAAATTCGACAGATGACTAAAAAAATAGGAAAGAAAAAACACACATATACACTTAAGAGCCAGTTAAAGCAGTACAGAATAAAAATAACAAAACAGCATTATTTTAAAACATATATTTTTCAAAATTCAATCCATATAACTTGATTATACAGGGGATCTGACATCTAATCAATATAGTAACCTTCAGACTAAATCACCGCCTCGATAAGAGACCGGAACTGGAACCATGCCTTTTCCACAAGCGCCGGTGGGAGCTCGGCGAATATTCGAGAGATAGCTTCGATCAAGCTGGGTTTCTCTTTGTGGGAGGTCATGTTGGTGATGTAAGATAAAACGAAGTTCTTTAGCAGGTTCAGGTCGGGGAAGTGAAGGGGTCGGTGAAAGAAGAGTACAAAGTCGTAGCCATACTTCTGAAGCTAAACCTTTGTCTCTTTGAACTTGTGCCCCCGTACTAAGTTCCGCAACACCCAGATCTGCAGGCGGCCATCTAATTCCACCAGGGGATAACCACACAACCACACTCTTCAGGACACAACTTCACTGTGTGTTTGACTTTCCAGGCGACTTCGAATATGTGAGCTGGCATGGTATGGCGCCCACTTGAAACCAAATTAAAGACCAAAACTGTGACCGGGAACTTCATTGAGCTGTGCCATAAAGAGATGGACCGTTCGTATTTGCAATTTGGTGGTGCCGACAATGGTCCTGTCGTTATAACTTGGATCAGTAGAAATCATGAGTAGTACAGCAGTGCATCTCCGATCTTATTCGTTGAACATTGTGCCACTTTTCGACATGATAGAAAGCTTTGATCACTCTTGGGAGTTGTACACAACTGGCCAACAAGGTGATGGTCTACAACAACAAAAGAAAACCGATTTTCATCAGACGGAAATGAAAATGTTCCATCTAAGGCTTCGATTTTATAAGTCCATCCTCTATAGCACTACTAGTGTTGATAAATATCATCGAATTATTCTGGAATGTTGGTGTTCTGTTAAATTTCAATTTTATATTAAGTTTATTTTCTTATGTGAAATCTTAATTTCTTCATCAGGATTAAGATTGCATATAATTTTCGTTCGTTTGAAATAGAAGTTGTATAGCTAAACGTGAAAGCAGATTAGACATGGCGTTGTAAACGTTTATCAAAGAAAACGAAAATAGCTGTTAAATATTATGGACAGAAATAAAGGGGCATATATTCTCGAATGATTATTAATATATAAGAATGAACAAAAAAAATATGAATATAGTAAACCGCTTCCATAATTGTTTTTATAAATATTTGAGCCACATGTGTGTTGTTTCTTGTCAATAGATTTAGGGCTTTCTTATAAGACGGTGTAGAGTATGATACACACCTGCACCCGTGTTCTGACTGTGGCGATATTCGTGGGGGAAAGGAATACGTCAAATTATATAAGTAATGCTATTATTGTTGAATTGGAATGTTGGTATACGAATTTTCCCTCAGGAGACTGAAATGTATTTTTCTTATCGATTTACTCGAGTTTCAATAATTTTACATTACTCTATGTACCAGGAGCACAAAAAAACATAAATAAAACACGGAGACAGTATTTACATTTATTGGTATATTGTATACATTCTCTTTTTAAAGTTAATTGTAAGCATGTATTTAATAATAAAATAATTTAAAAGGTTTTTGGCCACCAATAAATTTTAATAATTTAAAAGGTTTTTGGCCACCAATAAATTTTAATAATTTAAAAGGTTTTTGGCCACCGATAAATTTTAATAATTTAAAAGGTTTTTGGCCACCGATAAATTTTAATAATTTAAAAGGTTTTTGGCCACCAATAAATTTTAATAATTTAAAAGGTTTTTGGCCACCAATAAATTTTAATAATTTAAAAGGTTTTCGACCACCAATAAATTTTAATAATTTAAAAGGTTTTTGGCCACCAATAAATTTTAATAATTTAAAAGGTTTTTGGCCACCAATAAATTTTAATAATTTAAAAGGTTTTTGGCCACCAATAAATTTTAATAATTTAAAAGGTTTTCGGCCACCAATAAATTTTAATAATTTAAAAGGTTTTTGGCCACCAATAAATTTTAATAATTTAAAAGGTTTTTGGCCACCAATAAATTTTAATAATTTAAAAGGTTTTTGGCCACCGATAAATTTTAATAATTTAAAAGGTTTTTGGCCACCAATAAATTTTAATAATTTAAATGTTTTTGGCCACCAATAAATTTTAATAATTTAAAAGGTTTTTGGCCACCAATAAATTTTAATAATTTAAAAGGTTTTTGGCCACCGATAAATTTTAATAATTTAAAAGGTTTTTGGCCACCGATAAATTTTAATAATTTAAAAGGTTTTTGGCCACCAATAAATTTTAATAATTTAAAAGGTTTTTGGCCACCAATAAATTTTAATAATTTAAAAGGTTTTTGGCCACCAATAAATTTTAATAATTTAAAAGGTTTTTGGCCACCAATAAATTTTAATAATTTAAAAGGTTTTTGGCCACCGATAAATTTTAATAATTTAAAAGGTTTTTGGCCACCAATAAATTTTAATAATTTAAAAGGTTTTTGGCCACCAATAAATTTTAATAATTTAAAAGGTTTTTGGCCACCGATAAATTTTAATAATTTAAAAGGTTTTTGGCCACCAATAAATTTTAATAATTTAAAAGGTTTTTGGCCACCAATAAATTTTAATAATTTAAAAGGTTTTTGGCCACCAATAAATTTTAATAATTTAAAAGGTTTTTGGCCACCGATAAATTTTAATAATTTAAAAGGTTTTTGGCCACCAATAAATTTTAATAATTTAAAAGGTTTTTGGCCACCAATAAATTTTAATAATTTAAAAGGTTTTTGGCCACCAATAAATTTTAATAATTTAAAAGGTTTTTGGCCATCGATAAATTTTAATAATTTACAAGGTTTTTGGCCACCGATAAATTTTAATAATTTAAAAGGTTTTTGGCCACCAATAAATTTTAATAATTTAAAAGGTTTTTGGCCACCAATAAATTTTAATAATTTAAAAGGTTTTTGGACACCAATAAATTTTAATAATTTAAAAGGTTTTTGGCCACCAATAAATTTTAATAGTTTAAAAGGTTTTTGGCCACCGATAAATTTTAATAATTTAAAAGGTTTTTGGCCACCGATAAATTTTAATAATTTAAAAGGTTTTTGGCCACCAATAAATTTTAATAATTTAAAAGGTTTTTGGCCACCAATAAATTTTAATAATTTAAAAGGTTTTTGGCCACCAATAAATTTTAATAATTTAAAAGCTTTTTGGCCACCGATAAATTTTAATAATTTAAAAGGTTTTTGGCCACCAATAAATTTTAATAATTTAAAAGGTTTTTGGCCACCGATAAATTTTAATAATTTAAAAGGTTTTTGGCCACCGATAAATTTTAATAATTTAAAAGGTTTTTGGCCACCAATAAATTTTAATAATTTAAAAGGTTTTTGGCCACCGATAAATTTTAATAATTTAAAAGGTTTTTGGCCACCAATAAATTTTAATAATTTAAAAGGTTTTTGGCCACCGATAAATTTTAATAATTTAAAAGGTTTTTGGCCAACAATAAATTTGTCCATTCGTCCGTTCGTCTGTCCTCACTTTTCTCAAAAACTACGCCTTGGAATTTTTAAATATTTTGCACAAACATTAAACACGATATGAGTAAAAAATTAACTGAATGGATTTTTTTTACATGGAGTTCACCACTAACCAAGGCCCAATGGCCACTCGGGGATAAGGTCATCGTGTGTACAGTAATCAATGAGATAGTGTAGCAATGGTATTGGAGGATTGATAAGGTGTCATTATTAGGGGGGGCGGTTCATCAGGAATTTATTTGTGTTGGACTTGAAGACATCCAGGTTGAAGTCGGGAGGGAAACAGACAAGCGGAACAGAGTTCCATAGGCGTGCATTTCTAAGAAGGAAGCTTTGTTCTCCGGGAAAACTCCAGTTGGCCCCTCAGGGGTGCCTTTCGGGTTTAAATGGCTAAAATTGTCACTTTTGAGCTCATTAAAAAAATTGATGTCTTGGATTTTTATAAAACTTTCTGAAAAGTTGTAACTAACTGATTTCTATATAATTTTGTTTGTCTATACTTTGCGATAACTCTTGAGTGTGCCCCAGGGACTCTTTTAGGGCTAATAAAAACACTCCATTCTGGGGACATTTTTTACCATATTTGTCCAAAATTTTCTCTGTGTCGATTTAGCAGTTGTGCATGGTGATGAACTCAAATTTAAATATGTTAAGGCCTTATGGATTTTAGGGGCTGACTGTGGGGGGGGGAATGATGGACTTAGTAATTTCTTTTTTTGCGTGGTGCAGAACTCAAATTTACATATGTTTAGGCCTAAAACTGCACTGTTTGTTCATTTTCACCAGGATTTGACGTCCGCTGGGACTTTTACGGTTAAGTGGGGGGTTGCAAATGCTGAACTTAGTCATTTTTTATGCCTCGTTCAATGTGCACTCACGAGGAACAATGCATGCCTCACTTATTATTATGTAATTACATTTTAATCAGACAAATAAGCAAATACGATTTGGAATACGTTCTTTAAATGTTTTGATATATGATACGCAGAGTAAGGTCGCAGTGATATTTTTTTGCAAACATGACATAAGCCTTTATTAAACTTTTTATATGATATCATGTAACCACCTGGTGCCCCAAGGTTTTTATGCGCACATTATCTCCATTATTGTTGTAGGGTACAAATCACCCCTATTTCAGAACTAAGTGGAATCAACCAGTCCTATGAAGACCACTGGTTTCAGAGACAAAATGGAGGCATTCATACCATGTTAAACCGCATGCTACGAACACGTTTCTTTATTACCACTTTAGTGGCTCCTGTATTCTTTACGATAAATACATATTATATTTTATACACTTTACACTACTTGTGGTTTCTTTCATTTGTGACCCCTAGCACGGATCTACAACACTTATACACTTATATTTTTCTTCCATATTCCTTATATTTACTATTTCATTTTATATTATATTTTTCCCAATATCGCTATTTCTTCTTTGACACTTTTCTCCGTGTTTTATGCTAAACCTGTCATGGATTTCTTTCTTTTTGAATTTACACAATTTGACTCAACCCCGGGAAGAAAAAACATTCAATGGGTTACACACACGCAAATGGATTCAAATGTTAAGCATTCGGTATTTCCATCATTGTCTAACAGAATGCATAATTTGACACAGAAATATTTGAGAAGATATCGGTCAAATAGTTGAAGCAACACACAAAGGAAATATTAGAAATTCAAATGGGAAATAATGTGTTTATAGATAAAATCGTCACAGAGAAACAGTCAGTCAAAAAGATTGAGAGAGAAAGAGAGAGATATATGCGGCACATGTCATCATCTCTTCACCACCAGATAACCATCTAACCACGCCCCCCGCGCCTTTCAGTAAATATAAAAACATGAATAACAATTTGTCACAGTAAAGCTGATTGTCGAAGTGAAATACAAACAATAATATATTTTTGTAGATCAACTGTGTTGTGATTTTTACTTCACTAAACAAAATAACTTCGTACTTATATAACGGGCAGTCCATCTTCCTACAATTTGTTTCGTTTTTTACCTCACTCTTCTGTTCTATATTTTATTCATCTTCCTTGTACATTTTAATATTTTTATTCTATATTTTCTCTCCTTCGTACTTTAAGATGGATATCACATTTCTCTCTATGTTTTATATTCGAAATGTTCTTTAAGCTAGATATCATAGTTTTTATATCTGTAAATCCGCTTATGCAGTTCTGGTGTTAAATATATAAGAATGTATGACTTATTTTTCTTGATCCTTCTTTCCTGATTTAACCGACAAATAAAATAATTATCTATATAAAACAAAATACGCATCAAGTGCGCTTGAAAGCCAAACCACAACGTAATATTAGTAATATAGACATTTTCTTTTCAAAATAAACCGCTGAGATACAACGCGCGCCTCTTTACAAACAGACTTTCTTTCTCAAGCTTTACAGCATGGAAAGGAGGAAGAAACGAAAAAAAATAAATAAACAAAACACTGAAGATGGTTATATATCTCTGAAATATATATAAATTTCAAACAAGTAAAATATTTGTTTATTTTCCTAATATTACGTTGTGATTTGGCTTTCAAGCGCACTTGATGGGTATTTGATTTTATTCAAATTAAATCAACGTTTCTATATAAACTCACAACCTTGACGTTAATTATCCATCTATCTAGATATTTTGTCTAGTCAATAATTTCAGTATATATATATATATATATATATGTATATATATATACCTATATATATAAATGTGTATATATATATTTATATATTTCATTTCAGTATATATATATATATATATATATATATATATATATATATATATATACTGAAATGAAATGTATAAATATTTATAAATGTATATATATATAAATGTATATTATATTTATACATTTATTTTATTTGGTATATAATATATAATATAATTATATATATATATAAATATATATGTATATATATATATATAGTTATATATATGAATATACATACCTATATATATATATAAATGTATATACATTTATATATTTCATTTCAGTATATATATATATATATATATATACTGAAATGAAATGTATAAATATTCATAAATGCATATATATAGATGTATATTATATTTATACATTTATTTTATTTGGTATATAATATATAATATAATTGTATATATATATATATATATTAATATATATATAGTTATATATATATATGAAAAAGTATATATTCCAAATTTCCAGATATCGCGCTCCTTATCGTTTATTTCTTTCAGTAGATTGAAATGAAAATTTATTGACAGCACGCGATCTATATCCATGTAATTATTATGTTAACGTTTTAATTTATTCTGCCCTTTACTCATCAGAATCAAGGGAACGCATCAAATTTAAAAGGAAATAAAAGGATATAAGCATGATTTAAAAATCCGAAAATTCCAAGATTGTGTAGCCAATGAAAATAAAAAAAAATATATTAATTTTTTTTCCAATTTTTACATTTTAACTTAATGATATACAGATTGGAATCGGCTGCTGTCAAAAAATGCACATTTTTACGTATAAAAAAATAAACGATAAGATGGTCACCAGGGTATCACCACACTCTTTCACGCATCCAGGTCCACTTTGGTGGTCTTCGAAGCTAATTTCTAAGATTTGAGGTGGTATAATGAGACTTTCGCCAAAGACCATATCCCTGACTAAAAGGCGTCGTAAGATGCATTGTGTTGTACCCTAAATCATTGAAGCATCCGGATTTGCATTTTGAAGGTGCTGGAAATGGTCCTCTTTTCATTTACTCTAGTTGCATCTCATTCGTTTAATCTTGTGTCACTTTCAGCCATAAATGAATGCTCAACTGGCCAAACAGTGGATGGTTCGCAACGAAAAGAGAAAACCTGTCTTCCCTAAACGGAAATGGAATTGCGTCGTCTTTCTATGGCGTTTCACTTTGTACTTTTTCTATAATAGTGTAATGTACTGTAAAGTTATTTAAACATATGCTTACAAAAATTAATATGGCAAATTCAACATCAACATCGCGTTACCCCCATCTAATAGTTATGCATTTAACTATCTGCTACCATCACTCATATTCTACATCGACAATATTCTCGAAATAACTGTTACATTTTTATAAAGCAATTCATAAGAATAACTTTATAAATAAAGAAGACGTTAAATAAATTTTCTTTCAAAAATATATGAGGTGTGATGAGAACGAAATGAGTACATGTCAGGCAATTCTCTGCAAAGTGGATAAGTTTTTGGTAAACATCACCTCATAAAAATGTTATAATATCGTTTATCGGTATCGTTTGATTGTTTAGTGTCAAGTTGTCGTGCATTACACAGATTAATGTCGGCTCACACAATGAAGGTGATATTTTGACGAGAGGAATAATCGATTTGTAATTCCTTAGATTTAGGAAAGGTCGAACCTCTTGTCTGACGTACTTCCACACTCTCGGCCATGAATCTATAATCTCATTAACGTTTAAAAAGTTTACTTAGTAGGTTGAAAAATAGCCACAAGACTTCGGACTACATTTTTGTAAAGCAACCTGTAAGTATAACATTCTTAATAAAGAAGACGTCATAGAAATAAAACTTTCTGGCTACAATGAAATAATATGTAAGACAATATGCAACGCATTTATAAGCGGGGTGGAATGATGTCGTACGAGATTAAGGTACACATAAAATCGATTGTTATCGTAGAGGCGTTAAGGTTTCAAAGAACATAAGTCAGTGAACTAGAATTTGATAGTTTACATCACGTAAAGAAAAACATTAGTGGTATTATGGTTTTTTGTCTGCGACTGCTGTTTTCAGGAAAAATTACTTGCCCATAAAAGGCAGTAGTAAGTAACTGATGCAGTATAATAGCCTAGAAAAGTGTATTAAACCTGCGTAGCTGATGAGATTAATAGAGGGAGAGAAACTGTCTATTCACAATGCGTATGGACGCGATTAAATGAAGGGCATGTCTTGGCTAGTAAAGGAATGAGATACTTTAATACAAATATCCGTTTCATATAAAGATATCTTATGTCTCTGGCAAATGGAATCATCTTTTTGTTCATATTTCATCACTTAATTTTATACCGAAATGCACAATATTAGATTAATCGTTGAAAATAATAATACTAAATCTAAATTATTCGTTAACACTAAGAGCAATCTTAGATGGCCATCAGGGCTCTCTCACAGATGCGACAGAAACACTAAACAAGTCTGCAACAGAAATAGCAAGAAGGAGTCGGCAGAAATATACCGAGACGTTCCAAAAGAAGAACCTGCAAGAGTGGGACCAACATCAGCGTGCAAAGTATTTTCCGGAAGAACTCGTTCAGGAATACAAAGACTGGCTCAAGAGGAGAGAACTCCACCAGGGCCAGGAAAGGGTTATAATGGCTACGCAAGACCTGGGATTAATGAGCAAGGCATTTAATGACAAAAAAAAAACGCAGATTCTGCCGCACGGAATTGGAAAGTGTGCGTCATCTGGTATCAAATTGAAAGGTTCTTTTGGGGGATGGCTACTACACAGCGATATATTATTGAGTATGTAAGTACGTACACTGGACCATCTCTAAAAAATTAAACATCCAATGTAGCAGCAAATACTGGGAATATCAACCTAAAAGAACAGTTGGAACTGGTGTATATACCATGCATCAAACCTGACAGAGTTATATGGAATAATTCAGAGAGAGTTGCAACCATGGTTGAAGTGAGTGTTTCTAATGATGGAGGTCTGAACAGAGCTGTAAGAGAGAAACAGACTAAATATCAAGGTCTCATGTACGATATGAAAAGAAACTGGAATCTTAGGGAGATATCAATCATACCAGTTATTATAGTTGCCATAGGGCTTATGAAGAAGAACCTGGAGTCCTACCTAACTAATATTCCCAGTGAACCCAGTGTGAAAGACATACAGACAATTGCATTTAAGATAAAAACGAGAATACTAAAAAGAGCTCTCGGTTGATTTCAATAAAATGTAGGGGAATGTGGGCAGCTGCGTTGGCTGGCCCATACCTAGCGTTACACTCTTGAAGGGAAGAAAATTTAAAAACAAGATAAACGCAGTGTATATTGAGAATAGGAAAAGTCTAAATTCTTAAATGAAAATCGCGCAATAAAAGGTGTAAAGCCACTTGATACAAGAAGCTAACAAGAACAAAAGTTGTTTCCTGCTAAGAGATTTAATTCCTATTGGTCTTAGTATTGAAACAAATCAAGGAGGAAAACAGTCAGCATGATGCTTGTTTTATGAGCTTGCAGTTCTTGAAGAAACGCTATTTACGTAGAAATCTAACTGCAATAAGTATCACACAAAGTTCTTTCATGATAACACGTAGACCACCAAGGCTAACGAGCTGAAACAACATTTAAAAAATCCTGAGGATAAAGCGTTAAGTGATTATGAATAGGCTTTGGAGAAAGTTGTAACATTAAGCCACTTTATGTGGCATTTGTAAATTAGGACTCAGGAGATAAACTGAAATGACAGGTGATTAAACGAATCTATCGAAACTTCTGCGTTAATTTGCTTGCATAAAAAAATCAAAAGCCTTATGGGAAAAACGTCCACAACCGCAACTTTAAATATGAATATAAATTAAACTCGTGGGAAATGATAGTAATATTTCCTTTTTCATTTTTGTCAATAATCTTCTCTTCTATCTATCTTCTTCTATTCTATTCTTTTCTATTCTTTCTATTCTTCTATCTATCTTCTCTTCTCTTCTTCTTCTTCTATATAAATAAAATGAACTCATTTTTTCCCGTATGATTTTGACATTAATAGGATTAAAAATCAAGATATTTCATGCAAATATAATATGCACAAACGGCAGAACAATATCTGAGGTGTGTTATAGGCTTATTATTTCTCAAATTCCTCGATAATCTTAGATTTCTATACTTTTTCTGCTGAGAAGTCACGGCCAAAATCGGTTAAGATCAATGGAAGTGGTAAAATATTTTCTCTCTAATAAATTCCTCCTCCCCCTGCCACCACTTAACACCGTTTGGGGATCGTTCACAAGGAACAGTTGAGAAGAGAACACCGGTTTGGCTTCGTAGTTCTTTCATGTGAAGTTATTTAAAATCACTAAACTAAGCTGCAGTGCTCTGTGGCGTAGTGGTTAGCGCGCTGGACAATTTACATTATATTTTCACGTTCGCGCCGACCTACCGTAGTCGTTTTTTTTTTCCTAAACAACTGGAATGGACTTTTCTTGGTGGCCGAACTGTTAACGTTGCAGATGTTTTTTGTTTTTTTTCACACTTTATTTTCCTTCTTTTACTCATGACTCCGGGTTTGATCCTTCCTACTTACCTACCATAACATTTTTTAAAACTCCCCCCCCGTCCCGGAAACAAACACTCGGGCAACGCCGGGTACCCCCGCTAGTAGTTTTATAAATAAGAATGCATCTAGATATATACATGAACCTTTAGATATAACTTTTATACATATATCCATTATAATAAATTCGTTACCTTGTCGGGAGTTTGTTTGTTAACAATTTCATTTATATGTAAAAAAAAGGCATATTGTTTCCTAAATAAACTTTCGTACTAAAGTCGGACATTTATACACTTTCATTTCAGCTTTATTACTTATGCAAGATATTCATAGGAAATATACATTGCAGAAAACCTGTTTTATATTACTTTTGTTATCAGTTGTTTGTTGCAATAGTAATTATTTAAATTTGATTTGTTTAATTTATTTTTAATTGAATTTATATTGAATTTTATTTATTTTCACTTAGTGCTAGCCGTCATCAGTTTGCTTTAAAATGGAAAATGTTTATTTGTTTAAGCTGTGAATGTCATTTCTCCTTTAAGGTATGAGATTTATGACCCATTTAATGTTCATAGATGAAAATAGATTTGTTTTTCTTATTTCAATGTGTTTCACCTTCAGAAATTATATATATATATATATATATATATATATATATATATATATATATATATAATGAGTAATTTTGATTTTTGTTTCTCTTTGCTTTGTTTTATATTTTATATTTAACTTTATCATCTTTTTTTCTCTCCTTCTCTCCTCTCTTTCTCTTCCATGATCTTTCTTTTTTATTTTTATGTCTCGGAAGTAAAGTGAAAAGCATATCTTATTTTTCTTTTATTACTATTATTGGAATTTTTTCCTTTTTTCCTTGTACACATTTTTTTGTGAATTATTCCATGGATTTCTGCCTTTGGATTATTATGGACCATCTTCTTCCAATTACGGGATTTCCTTGGATTTTACTTGTACAAATGGAAATTCTGTGAACTTTCTTGAAGTTTTACATTTGGATTTTACCGTCACTGGATTATTTATCTTCCACCAGACTATCCATTCATGTGTAATCACCTTTTTCTTTACCATATTCCCTCTACTTCACTTTTTTGTTCTCAAGTAAGATCCTTGACTTACTTGTTGTTTCATCAAATACTTCTAGATGCAAAATCCGATCCCGCATTTTGCTAATTCCTACCCTCTGATTAAGGACTATCCACTTATCTAGTGTTTCCTTTTCAGATTAAATATGTTTTTAACTCATTTCAAAGTGTTTTTAATATATTTTATTAACAAATTTACTCATATACACACACACACACACGCATATATATATATATATATATATATATATATATATATATATATACTCGTGACCAAAATATGGGCCAAAGAATTGTTATATATTTTATTGCACTAAAAGTATTTGGATGCAACGTTTTAGAGTAATGTAATTACTAAATCTTTGTCGCATTTATATGAGTGTCTCTAGACGTCGATTTAATCTTCAAAATTGAAAAGAATGTGACACATTACAATGAAGAAATCGGCATGTTGATATGATACTACACAAAGTAAAAGTTAAAGTTGTTGAAATTAGAATCAAACTTAAGTTTTGTAAAATATACGAAATGAAAATCTAATTAAAATTATATAAATCACGCACTATGCTTCGTATTTTTTCTTTTACAGTGGAAAAACGCTAAAAAATATACTTTATATCATCTGAATCTGATGCCTATATAAAAAGAAGAATTCTAGATATATGCATTATATCACAATAAATTACACATACACATATATACACTCGTGAGCAAAAAATGGGACAAACAATTCTATACATTTTATTGCACTAAAAGCTATATTAAAAAAGGAAACTTAAACGAGACTAATAACACAGAACAAGAAATGTATTTCAATACATCCTTAGTATGAGACCGCATTCCCTTTCGGTTTCTTTAAAAGATCAATCCTTTTAGATATGTTCTCAACCAAAGTGGAACACTGCGAAGAGGAGATGCTAGTCTATTCGCTTTGCACAGCTTCCCACAATTTGTCATTATTCGATAAAATTCTTCCAGTCAATGAACGAGATATTATGGACCAAATGTTCTCGGTCGGGTTTAAATCGGGACTTTGACCTGGCCAAAATATATCATTAATTGAATTATCAGAAAACCATTTTTTGTAACTTTAGCAGTGGCATTATCATGATGACGAATAATCTTCTGGGATATTCCCAGCTTCTGGATACTTGGTAACTGTCCTGTTTCTAATATTCGAATGTATTCTTTTGCATTGATTGACTTCTCACATGTAATATTTTACCAACTCCTGCTGCAGTAACAGTTCCCCATATAATTGTCCCTCTATTCCCGTATTTAACTGTCGTTTTTATGCAACTTGGCGAAAATCTTTCTCCAGTTCTTGTGATTTGAGTTGTCCCCCTTTGCAAATTGGCTGTTTGAAGAAATGGAAAACTAGATGGCTCTGTGTGGTTTGAGTTGTCCCCCTTTACAAATTGGCTGTTTGGAGAAATGGAAAACTAGATGGCTGTGGTTGATAGTCAATTTGCATAAATGGAGAAATTGGCAGCATATAAACGGTACTTTGCTTATTTTTAAAGCAGGGTGAAGAGTGCAGAGAGTGAAACGACGGTTGGGAGAAGTGACGGCGAATTCTTTTTGTGACGGTGAATTATTTTTGGACGTTGAAGAGCTCGACCTTTTGGAAGGAACAGCTGTGGCTTATATATATATATATATTATATTTCTTTTTTTTTTTTGCTACTCCACTATAGTTCTTTAACTGCATCGTTCGGGAGCATTGGGAGCATCACTAACAAGACAAAATCTTGATTCTTCTAAACTTTCCTAGACCAGTCTATATCTTTCGTGCAATAACACGGAAAAATCTCTTTCTATAATTGATGTTCTTCTTAGATGAAACTGGTTCTTTGTACACGTTTTAGAAAGAAATACTATTTCTTTCATTCGTCTAGAAAGAGAATTTCCAGCCCCTGTATTTAATTCTTTGTTATTGTAAGTGTTCTTTCAATCCTTCAAAACAGTTAATTTAAGCCTTGGTTGTCCTTCAAAGTGGATGCTCTAGGGCGACCAGATTAAGATTTCCCTTTTACTCAGCATTCGACTTCGAACCTTTGACCAATTCGCTTCACTACAGAATGAGATATTGTCATATTTTCTTTTCTAAAAATATCAAAAATATGCTTGTAAATCATTTTCGACTGCTTTAACCCTGCAATTTTGTGTGTTATATTCTCACCAAGATGCGGTCTTACCATTTTAAGGATTCATTTTTCCACTTATTATTATATGCTATAATAATAATGATCTGCAAAATAGAAATTTTCAGTTAAAATTAATAAACATTCATAGAAAAATATTGAAAAATCGATTTCTTCCTTCTTTCAGTCCTAGCCTATTTTTTTTATAAGTGTATATATGTATATATATATATATATATACATACATACATATATATATATTATGATTTATATATATATATATATATATATATATATATATATATATATATATACACTTATACTTATATAGGTTTTGGAAAAAAGAATTGACGAAAAGTGCTCTATTCTAAGAAAGAAAATCCCAAAATAAGATATTATAATTTATAGAAATTTATGATGAGATACGTTAACGATGCTGATCAAATAGCGACGGTTTAGATATCCATATAAAATATTTTTCAGCGATACTCATCTAATATATCATATGAGTATCGGCTGAAGAGAGCTTCATATGGGTAGCTTAAACAGTCTTCTATTATCAGGTTTGAAACCAACAGTACCGATAACTTTTCTCGTCTAAACTTTCTGTAAATAAAAATTAATACACACGCACATATATGTGTGTGTGTGTGTGCGACATAATCACGTTGACACACCGAAGTTTAGTAAAATTGGCCCTGGTCAGTACTAAATGGGTGAACAATTGGGACTTTCAGGTGCTGTATGTGCTCTCCGCTTATCTCGGCATTGTTTCCAGTCGTCCTGAATTTCTCCTTGCCAATGGACTCAAATAGAGGTGGGTTTGGTAATTGCGCAACCCTTTCCTCACAATGACACGCGCAACTGCACCTACAGTGGGTATCCTTTGTCTTTCGAGACTGAACGGAAGCATCGTGTAGTTGCCTGTCTAGCCGCACTGATGAGCTGTGAAACAGCGAAACAGTACTGTATGTGGATGACTATATATATATATATATATATATATATATAATTTAAAGGAGATTAGAACAATAGTCTAAAGAGCTGAGTGTGTTTTAATGTAACAGTGAAATTACTAGTTTAATTAAAATACAGGAAATAGAAAGTGCTCGTTGTAATTTAGATATATAATAAGCTCGATAGTTAAATGTCCTAGAGCTAATTCAATATTACGTAATGTGATTGATAATTTAAAATTTAAAAATCAAATTATAATTAAATTAAAAATCCGTTTCATAAGAATGAACAACAACAAAATCAATTATCTATACGATCGTTTCGGAAAACAATGTTTTTTATTGTGGTATACATCAAGTTATGTACAATAATTATATATAGTTTTTTGATAAGCAAGGTCTCCTCATCAGCAAATTTTAAATATCCTCCTACTAGTGAGACATCGGCTTGGGGTTATTGGCTGGTTGGATGACCGCGTCCCTTGTTGAGACGAAGTAGGTTCATTTCACAGTCGGATTTCGTCGCGGTTTGCTTGATCTGTGTTGGTTAATAGAAATTCTTGTGTGCGGGGCGTTTGCTCAGTTTGTAGGGTGCTTGCCTTGCATGCAAGAGACTCGGGTTTCGAATCCTGAGTTCGGATGTGTCTTACTGATGAGTCCAAATGAGGGTGAAACTCGAGTCTTGGACTTTGGGTTCTTTGACTGTCATGGCTCTTGTGGGCTGCGACGTTGTTTGGCTGTGGAATTTATTATATATATATATATATATATATATATATGTATATATATATATATATATAATTTGTAAAGAACAGTAATCTACGTACACGCGTGTTTCGGGGCTCTACCCCTCTTCAGCGTAGCTTGACTGTTGTTAGGATTCGAACCCCGGACCTTATTTTTTCAGTCCAGCGTCTTAATCCATTACGATATGATGCTATAGACAATTTACTATTTAGTTTTTATCGTTTATCTATTTACGTAGGTTTTGTTGTGTATTTTTAAAACGATATTAAAGCTAACGTCTCCACCTTGGAGAGCCGGTGTTTTCTTAGAAAAATTAAAATAGCGTTTGTTCAAGAACTGCAAGCTTGTAAAACTTGCTCCATGCTGAGTCTTTTCCTCGGGGATTCGTTTTAATATAAGGCCAATAGGAATTACATCTCTTTTTGGTTACCAACGTTCGTTCCTTAGTAGCTTTTTTTAACAAGTGGCTTTAAACCTTGCATAGTGCATTTACCCAGTAAAATGTATCAATATATATATATATATATATATATATATATATATATATATACATATATATATATATATTTACCCAGTCAAATGTATCAATATATATATATGTATATATATATATATATATATATATATATATATATAATTATAAAACTCAAATACCTTTGTAACGAGTGTTTTAACCAACATCCGGTTTACTACTTCCGGTTGCGCATGGGTACATAAACAAATAATCAACACGACAATAAAACGTAGTGTTTTACTGTGTACGTTTTCAGCGTCCAAATTGTTTTGTTTTTGCGTTTAGATATATCAAAATTTGATTAAATTTAAGTATTATGATATCTGTTCAGTGCACATTTACCTATAATTGCGGCAAACCACGTATAATTCAATGCCTTTAAGTATTTTTTGTTCAAAAATAAATAATTATATAGACATCTATTTATATCCTTTTTTTTCTGTGCATATACTTTCATAGAAATGTTTCTGTTATATCACAAAATCTGTTTTTCTCTACGTCATACATTAATTCCTAAGCTAATATACAATAATGACCCAACGGGGAACGGGTAGTCTAGTATATATATATATATATATATATATATATATATATATATATATATATATATATATATTAAAACTTTGTTTAGTGCATTAACACAGTTATATACATATATATATATATATATATATATATATATATATATATATATATATATATTAAAACTTTGTTTAGTGCATTAACACAGTTAAAATGTAGCAATTCACTTTTGGCTTTACTAATAATTCTGGTCGCAAATCTTGAACTTTTTTTCCGATTAAGAATACTAATCGTGATGAACTCTAACAACTAATGATCTGGGATCGCACTTAATCCCTGAAGCAAAAGAGAACAAGGAACTTATCTAACTATGAAATGCAATCATTGAAATAGGCTTCGTTTATATTGAATAAGAATGAGGTTTTTGAGAACAAACACCTTTACCCTAACGTGACACCAGGTGTTGTGCACAACTGTAATTCTATCAAAATGTATTTTATTTTCAATAATATTTCCACTGCGGCACATTCCATATGAAATGGATCCCAGTAAAAAATATCACTGACTCTCTCTCTCTCTCTCTTTCTCTCTCTCTCTCTCTCTCAATCTTAATCTTTATTCTCTCTTACTATATCCATTTTTGTCTCTCCTTCTCTCCCTCCATCTCTCTTTCTCTCTCTCTCTCTCTCTCTCTCTCTCTCTATATATATATATATATATATATATATATATGCATAATATAATATAATATATATATATGCATAATATAATATAATATAATATATATATATATGCATAATATGATATAATATATATATGCATAATATAATATAATATATATATGCATAATATAATATAATATAATATATATATATATATATGCATAATATAATATAATATATATATGCATAATATAATATAATATATATATATGCATAATATAATATATATATGCATAATATAATATATATATATATGCATAATATAATATATATATATGCATAATATAATATAATATAATATATATATATGCATAATATAATATATATATATATATATGCATAATATAATATAATATAATATAATATATATATATATATGCATAATATAATATATATATGCATATATATATGCATATATATATACATAATATAATATATATATATATGCATATATATATATATTATATTATGTATATAATATATATATATATGCATATATATATGCATATATATATGCATATATATGTATATATATATATATATATACATATATATATATATATATACATTTCGTACATTTATAAGCTACAATCAACATCCAAATGAATACTTTGACGATAATTACGGTTTTCAAAAGGCGAACAATTAAAAGCTACATCTGCCTTACTTACAAAATTGCTACGTATATTTATGTTGTCTTTTACATATTAAAAAAAAACACCCGATACGTTTGCTGATGGGGAGACTTTGTTTAAAAAAAAACTATGTCAAAATTATTGTCCGTGGCTTAATGTCTATTACAATAAAAACATCGTTTCCGAAACAATCGAACAAATTATTGACTTTGTTGTTGTTCCTTCTTATGAAACAGATTTTTAATTTTTAATTCTAATTTGAATTTTAAATTATCAATCACATTACTAAATATTAAAGTAGCACTAGGATATTTGCCTATCGAGATTCTTATATATCTGCATTACAACGAGCACTGATCTCTTTTTGTATTTTAACTGAATTAATAACTTTACTATCACATCAAAATACACTCTGCTCTTTAGACTACTGTTCTAACCCTTTTTAAATATATATGTACACACACACATACACACACAAACACACACACACACACACGTATATATATATATATATATATATATATATATATATATATATATATATATATATATATATATATATATATATATACAGGAATGGGCGCCCGGCGTTGCCCGGGTGTTTGGAGGTGTATGCTGAGCAAAAAAAAAAAAACGGTCACTTTTTTTTAATTTGACGCCTATTATGACCCCTTAAAATTTATTGTTTTGGGCTCAAATCGAGTTATTAATTTAGATCCAGGCCCAAGAAATCTATATCTAAAATTTTAAGTGTTTAGATCCAAAATTGTCAGAGGAGTTTGTTAGAATTCTCAAAGGTCAAATCGTTGAACCTTGACCCCTTTACAGCCAAATCACTGGCCGAAACCCGGTCATGTAGATTTTTTCCAAATCGCAGTACCCTGTATGTTAAATTACGAGTCTGTAGACTAAAAATTGACAGAGTTATTGCGTAGGGAAATGTACACGGACACACCGACAGATACACCGACACGTTCACTTTTATAGATATATAAATATATAATATATATATATATATATATATATATATATATATATATATATGTGTGTGTGTGCGTATGTATGCGAGTATTGTTTTTACTAAACAGTTAACTTTTGAAAGTAAAAAAATACCCGAGCTGAGATCAAAACCAAAATCTAAAGACATTGATTAGAGTACGATAACAATTAGGCCAGCTTGACACGATCCTTAAAAGTATTTTCAAATCTACTTATTCTAAGTACAAAGAATCTGTAACGTAAACGATTTACGCATGCGCATTCGTGAAACTGTTGAGGAACAGTAAAAAAAAACAGATGACCCCCTTCGATTTTTTTTGTTCATTTTGATATCTTAGCAGCCAGACTTTGTGTGTAAACCGATAACAAAATTATCCACGTGTCTGAATACCCTGTATATCAACACACGTTCTCAATTTTCTAGATATACATATATATTGCAAAGACATAATATTGCATGAAGGCCAACTAAGACATACAGAAAGACATCTCTACACATATTACGATCGTATCATCGATCTTAATCTATACTGTGGCAATACTTTATTTAAAATACAGAATAGGTTTTTAGGCGCGTACAAGCGACTCTATATGTCACGTGTCGGTCCGTCAGTCGGTCGGTCCGTCGGTCTTTCGGTCGGTCTGTCGGTCAGTCCGTAACACTTTTCTGCTTGACGTTTTTGGTTAAGATCAAATGTCTGTTGTTAATAGATGCTGTTATTAGATTTTAAGGGGTTTGTTTTGCCTTTTAGCCAAGATCAAAGTGTAGCATCTGTTCTTACTACATGCTGTACTTATGTTTGTAACTTTGTGATATAAAGTGGGGGGTCACAATTCTCTATTAATTTAATGTAAAATGATCACCCACTTTACAACCAGTCAGTCTCAAAGCCATTCAAGTCATTCTCCAGATCATTCAAGTTGTTTTTGAAGGAGTCCAGTTCTTTTTGAGCATTCAAGTCATTCTTAACGTCATTCAATTCATCCTTAAGTTCATTACAGTCATTCTAAGTCTTTTACTTTTTAGTCAAGTCATTTCAGCCAATTTTTCGGTCATTTTAGTTTATCTTTAAGACTTTCATCTCAATTCTACATTAATGCATTCACTCATTATACGAGAGTATCCTCAGTTTAAAACCATTGCTATACTTTATTCTACACAAAATACATAACACCCAATATGACCTGCTATAACAATATCACTGGATTGATAGATAGATAGATAGATAGATAGATAGATCGACAATAATTAATTAAACTTTTAACTGTGTTATTATGCAACAATATATTTATAATATTTTTCTTATGACACATAAAAGTGGGGACAAAACCGTTGTATAAACTAATTTAATATATCCCTTTAAAACTTACTCTTCAGTTATATATATATATATATATATATATATATATATATATACTAGCAAGAGTACCCGTCCTTGACTGGGTTCAAAAACAGCCTACAGAAAATGGACTCTGATTCATGAAAGTATGATAGGTTATGAAAAGGAAGGGTTGTAAAGAGATAGCTTCGAATTTTTTTTTGGGGGGGGGTATCAAAACCAAAGCAAAATATGATCGAAGTAAAAATAAAATAGATAAACCCCATAATTTATTATCACAATATTCTTATATATATATATATGCTAGGTAATATATATATGCTAGGAAAAGTACTTGTTGATGACTGGGTTCAAAAACCGCCTGCAGAAAATGGACTCTGGTTTATGAAAGTATGATAGGTTATGAAAAGGACGCGTTGTAAAGAGATAGCTTCGAATTTGGGGGTATCAAAACCAAAGCAAAATATGATGAAAGTAAAAATAAAATAGATAAACCCCATAATTTATTATACTATACCTGTTCACACTGAAACACTTATCACAATATTCTGTGGGTCTATATTAAATAAACTTTTTAAACTTTGTGACATATTTCCATTCTATGGCGGCCAGGCGCGAACGAACACCCCATAATTTTATTATACCATATTTCTTCAAACTGAAACATAATTATTAAATTATACTCACGCAGATAGATATGGAATGTCTTTATTAAAGTTTGTGCCTATTTCCATTCTATGGAGGTCAGGCGCGAACGCAGACCCCACAATATTATTATACTATCCCTATTTAAGTTGAAACATACTTATCAGATTATTATTATGTACATCTATAACAACAACACTTGTAAAAGTTTTTTTTATTCATTTTTAATTTTTTTTATTCCCATACTTTGTAGACCAGATATACATATATATACTTTTAATATACCTTTAATGCTAGGTTTATTGATGGTGTCTTTCAAATATACTAAAAACCCTTCCCAATATTTTGCTGATGAGGAAATTTGTTTGTTAAAAACACTATACATAACATTATTGTCCGTAACTTGATTTCTACCACAATAAAAACATTGTTTTCCGAAACGATCGTACAAATTATTGATTTTGTTTTTGTTCCTTCTCATGAAACAGATTTTTAATTTAATTATAATTTGATTTTTAAATTATCAATCACATAACTAAATATATATATGTATATATATATATACATACATACACACATCTCTCTCTCTCTCTCTATATATATATATATATATAAATATATATATATATATACTAGCATGTATGCTCGGCGTTGCCCGGGTGTTTGGAGGTGTATGCTGAAAGAAAACGGTAAATTTGTTTTACCTTGACCCCTATTATGACCCCTTTAAATTTTAGGCTGACATGCAAACATACATACATTTAGATATTGCTAGCTTAATTTTCGACCCAAACCGATTAAAAAGCTTTCCCTATTTCTGCATACACTTTAAAGTTGGGTTCCACCCGACGGTAAAATAGCAATCCATTTTTTGTTAGCAAATAAGAACTCAAACCGGTGTTTCCTCGTAAATTTCCCTGTGGACATACCACAAGGTGTTAAGTGGTCGCGAGGGGGGTATAAATCTAATAGAGAGAAAAGATTTTACCAGTTCCATTGATTGTGACAGATTTTGGCCGTGAACTCTCAGCAGAGAAAATATAGGGATCTAAGATTATCGAGGAAGTGGATAGGTAATAGGCATATAACAGACCAGAAGTATTACGCTGGAGTCTGTGCATAATACATTCGCATGAAATGTCTTGATTTTTAATGCTATTGAGGTCAAACTCAGACCGAAAAAATTAGTTCATTTTATATATAGTGATGATGATGATGAATATAAATAAGCATTGGTGTATGATTACTATTTCATGTTGATTTCAGTGTATTGTTGACCAGTATTTTAAGAGTTTATCGGTTAAATATTTACATAAACACATACATCGACAGTTTTATTTATATAGATTCATCGTCTCAAAAGATTGTAAAATATCCCGAAAGAAATTTAAATAAATATTTTGTTATTGCAGTCTCTAACTAACCATTCTTGCATTTACGCTTTATTTGCTGCCCCACTGAGCATATTAGGCACAAGGCCGTTTTTTAATGTTGACAGAAAGGGAGGAAAAGGGGAAAGGGGGACCGGGGTTGTGGAACTGGTAGTTACGATTGAAGTTTTCTACTACATTGACCAAAACTGATTGCCTCAAGAGCAATGGTCAGCTATGTGGGGCTGCCCCAACATATAGCTTTTAGTAAAGCATCTACCGGAACAGGTGCTACACATTGATCTTTGATCCCCAGACCACGAAGGTCAGGATGATTAAATATATTTAAATTCATGTAGCTTTCATATTCATTAATAAAAACAAATGCTTTCAAATGATAAACAAATGAGTGGGTGCCATTAGTTAGAATCGAAACGAAAACATCTATTTTCCGGCCTTGTTCTCTATCGATGTTGCTATCGACAGAAAGATAATTAACCATACTATTAAACGACTTGACGAAATTAATTGAATTTGCGTATGCACAGAAAGAAATAAGTAAATACATGTCGGTCAGTTGAAATATACATTTCGCATTTCACCTTGTCTGTACGCGTTATTCAACCAAAGATTTCATTAGTCATAAATCATCCTTAGTGCACCATTACCGTGTTCTCTCATATTCACTGTTTACGCGGTTATCTGTTAAATACTTACACACTACTGTTTATACATACATACATATATATATATATATATATATATATATATATATATATATAACACATACAAACATATATATATATATATGTTTCGTGGTTAAATTTTAAATTCTGAAAAAAACACCATATAGAGACATATATTCGATTTAAGAATTTATTGCTTGACAAAGGAATATATAGAAGGGGTTATTTTAATTTCCTTAATCCATGGATTTTCATCAGAGGAAATGAAATGCAGTTAGCAAAATGTTCAGCTGCGAATGGACGCTATGTTGCTTTTCAGCACAATTATTGAAAATAGTTTTTTGAGTGGTGGTGGATAATTATATGGAGAAAATTATACGAAAAGAGAATATGTCTCTATATGTTTTTTTTTCAGAATTTAAAATTGAACCACGAAACTTATATATTGCTCTATTCTTAAATATTGAGCTTTTCCTTTTTGGCTAGGATCTCTTTGAAAGTATTACTTCAAGTAATATCCATCAGGATTTTTCATCTGAATTCTATCAGTGTCTTATCTCACTTATATATATACACACCATAAACGAACGTTTCTGTAAAAGTCTGAGGAAGCTACACGACGGCCAAAAAACGGCCGTGTAGCCGAAACAATAATGTAACTTAACAGAAAAATACAGTAATAAAAAATAAAACGTATACACACACACACACACACACATATATATATATATATATATATATATATATATATATATATATATATAATTTTTTAATTTTTTATTGAGCCCATAATAAATTTACATTACTGTTTCCATTGGATTTTCACCCCAGGAGATGAGGTAGTGTACCAATTTCATCGGAATTTTTAGGTGGACTGAAGTTTAAACTTACAGAAATGGATAGAAAGTTATTGAGGGGGGTATTAAATAGAGATGGAGGTCGTGTGGTAGTGTGAGGAGGTTTTATATTACTACCACACGACCTCCCTCTCTATTTAATACCCCCCTCAATAACTTTCTATCCATTTCTGTAAGTTTAAACTTCAGTCCACCTAAAAATTCCGATGAAATTGGTACTCTACCTCATCTCCTGGGGTGAAAATCCAATGGAAACAGTAATGTAAATTTATTATGGGCTCAATAAAAAATTAAAAAATTATATACCGCTATATTAAGATATCGAGCACTTTTATCGTTTTTTTTACCTTATTTCCCTTGAAAAGAAATATATATATATATATATATATATATATATATATATATATATATATATATAATGAACTAGTGTTTCATCATCGAAACCAGTGAAATCTCAAAGTCTTACTCAAATCGATTTATCGCCTGACATATCTGAGCATCTTTAGCGGTGTCCCGGGAAATTTTCCTGCCTCCCCGCAGTGACTTAATCTACAATATATTGTAGTCTACATTGCAATGTATAGAACCAACAATTCATTTCATAAAATAATGTTTTATAATGTCTAGAATTGAAGTTTCACTGCAAAAGTTAAGTATCACGCAACGATCGTACTCTAAACAGAAACATTCAAGTGAGTTAACATTAGTAAAAATCGGACTGTTCATTCTTTAATCGGATTCATTCCATTATCGATTTCTAATATTTATTCGGAGTCTTCCCCTACAAAACATGTCCAGTGGCATTTCTAGACTTTTTATGTACATACGTGTGAAATTTCAAAAATATAGGTCCAGTTGTTTGGGAGTCTATAACAAACAGACTTGGACAAATGTACACACGCAGACACACACCCGCACACTCAGACAAAGTGTCTTTAATATATACTAGTCGATACATTAGTCCTTAAAAGGGTAGAATAAAAGTATTCCAAATAAAATATGATTTTGAGATTATATTGTCTTTTATTGCTTTGAGAAAACATTTTCTTTAAGTGATGATTAAAAAAAAAATAAAACCCTGGAAGCCTCGAGAGCACTACTACAAGCACTAATAAAAATTAAGAAGGCACTACTAAAAGTACTGCTGTAAAAAACTTTCTACCGCATCCATGAAAAGAAAATATAATTTAGGGTAGGCATGAAAAAGATAAATCCACATGAGCGCTACTAAGAGCAGTAAATATGGTTATAGTTACGTATCGCATGTTTATATTTAAATCAGTTTCTTTTTCAACTCAACGAGGTTAAATTGCAAATATTTGTAAGGAAAACATGTTAAGAAAAGTGAAAACAAAAATATGGTTAACCTTGTGTATTGTAGGAATAGCAGCAGGGGCTTTATTATCGGACTTAAGATAGGACGGACAGGAAATTTGTAAGTAGACGATTTTTTTTTTTCTAAGTCAGAAACCGGATGGACAGTTGAACCGCCCAAGCAAACCTGCTGAGTTAGGTTATATATATATATATATATATATATATATATATATATATATATATATATATATATATATATATATATATGTATGTATACACGTCTACCCCGCATTGCCCAGTCGAAACATACGCTTAACTATATTTTATTTCACGCAGATTTTGTATTTATTATAGGGCAATTATGTACTGATTGTTATATTGAAAGCAATACATGATGGGGATTTCAAAAGCTAAACTCTCTGACTTGGGTTCCATCACCTTTAATCGAAACCAAAAGTGATTATTATATACTAGCGGGGGTACCCGGCGTTGCCCGAGTGTTTGTTTCCGGGACGGGGGGGGGAGTTTTAAAAAATGTTATGGTAGGTAAGTAGGAAGGATCGAACCCGGAGTCATGAGTAAAAGTAGGAAAATAAAGTGTGAAAAAAAACAAAAAACATCTGCAACGTTAACAGTTCGGCCACCAAGAAAAGCCCATTCCAGTTGTTTAGGAAAAAAAAAAAAACGACTACGGTAGGTCGGCGCGAACGTGAAAATATAATGTGAATTGTCCAGCACGCTAACCACTACGCCACAGAGCACTGCAGCTTAGTTTAGTGATTTTTAATAACTTCACATGAAAGAACTACGAAGCCAAACCGGTGTTCTCTTCTCAACTGTTCCTTGTGAACGATCCCCAAACGGTGTTAAGTGGTGGCAGGGGGAGGAGGAATTTATTAGAGAGAAAATATTTTACCACTTCCATTGATCTTAACCGATTTTGGCCGTGACTTCTCAGCAGAAAAAGTATAGAAATCTAAGATTATCGAGGAATTTGAGAACTAATAAGCCTATAACACACCTCAGATATTGTTCTGCCGTTTGTGCATATTATATTTGCATGAAATATCTTGATTTTTAATCCTATTAATGTCAAAATCAGACGGGGAAAAATGAGGTCATTTTATTTATATATATATATATATATAAGATAAGATAAGATAAGATAAGAAAGAAAGAATAGATAGATAGAATAGAAAGAGAAGAGAAGAGAAGAGTAGAAGAGAAGAGAAGATAGAAGAGAAGAAGAATAGATTACGGGTAATAATGTACCCGGTGGAATATTCGGCTCAAAAAATAATATAATGTCGTTTATCAAATTCCGTCTGGGTTTGTTTAACACATCGCGTCAGCTAATATTTGGGCTTGGCGTTGATTGCCCTAAAAAGTCACTTTTGTTAATGTTTACTTTTTAAATATGCAAACGAAGAATTATCTGCTGCGACTTAAAATTGTACCTCTTTATCTATAGTAAATTGAACTGATTAATAAGAAAAAAGATTAAAATAAAATACTGAGACACACCAGGCGTTTAATAACTAAGCTATATCCACAGGGTGTAAGAAATTTTTTTTACAAAAAGAAATAATATGATAATATTTTCTTAACTCCCGTTCACGGTGTTACGTAAAAAAACCCTATGAAAATTGCTCATTTATAATCCATAAGAGAGAAGGTATTATTTTAAAGTTCGGATTTTTTAGATTTTCCATTATTATCGGATGGATACCAAAGAACATATGTAGTTATCTGCTCCTTTCCAGCGACAACTGCACCAACCAGCCGGTAGGGGTCACATCAATTAAAATAACCTTAAACATTATTTACGATAAGTCTGTAACTTTTTTTTTCACGTTTGTGAAAAACTAAGTAATTGAAATGATTTTTTTTTTAATTAGCAAAGAAAGGTTCAAGCAGGGATGCAACTAATAACATCTCTGCACAGGAAGAAAATCCTATAAGTAATTGACCATATCATCACTTGTATTTACTTTGCCAATTTATGAGGAAGTTATTGTCAGTGGATTTTGTTTTGCATGTTTCGATGTATCTTTTTCACATTAGTTGAATCAAAACTAAGTAATTGAAATGTTTTTTTTTTAAAATATATAACATATAAATAAACTTGAAAAAGGTAGGCTGAACCGTTTTGGAACTTATAAATAAAGAACACCGACACAAATTGACTTTCATATAATATTATATATATATATATATATATATATATATATATATATATATGTGTGTGTGTGTGTGTGGGTGTGTGTGTGTGTGTGTGCATGTGTGTATGTGCGTGCGTTTGGGAGAACATTTCTATTCTAAATATTACGCGATTATGCATATTGTAGAAAATGTGCATAAATTTAACTGTGCGTAATAGTGAAATAAACCAATTTTCATAAAAGAAATCCTAAAAGTCAATAAGGAATAAAGAAAAGTTCGTTTTTCAATGAAATATGGATCTTTCTTAACCTTCATGGATTTTACTTAATATCCATGACTCAGGATCATAAACGGTTTGTTGTAAATAATCTTTAAATATTAAAGTAGGCTTTTACGAAAAAAAAACATCTCCTCATAATATTCCTCTCATTCTACTTCTCTTTATATATATATATATATATATATATATATATATATATATATATATATATATATGATAATTATGTAGTTTGCTTGAAGCATTGTGTGGGATAGGCATGTATTAAAGATTTAGAAGGCTGTCACAATGCGAAGAATGAAATATGGTCGTTGTTTGTAAGAGAAGACGAGAACAAGTGGCGATTTACAAATCAATAACTACATACATATATTTTATATATACTTATATTTATTCAGTTGTATTGGTAAAATGTCTTACTTGTTTATGTCTGCGACAAATTCCATTATTAATTTCGGAAAAATTCCCTTTTCAAATGATAGACGTAATGTGAGTAGGGGATTTATGTATGGTAATTAACATGTTTATAATATATGTGTGTGCGTGTGTGTATATATGTGTGTGTGGGTGTTTGTGTATATATATGTATGTATATATATATATATATAGTAGTAGTAAGTAGTAAGTTATAAAATATATATGGCGATTAAGCTACACGGACTATTCCGCGGAATATTCAGTGTAGCTTAATCGACATATATATGTTATAACTTACTAACTAGCTCTACCTATGTATTGAGCACTGTTGAAGTAAATACTTAAAGTTCGCGCATAAATTTATACTTTCGTATATTAATTTTATGTGAGTAAATGAAGTATATATGTATATATATATATATATATATATATATATAAATATGTATGAATAAAAAATCAATACGAAAAATATATGAATGTTTATATCTTTTCTGTATTTATCTCCTCTGTGTTGACGTGTAGGAACACAAAATTTTCGACCGATCCTTTGATCTTCCTCAGTGTGAATGATAGAAAACATGAATGAGCGGGCAGAGTTAGATACGGGGGGAGAGGTACGGGTATAATCATCAAGGTAAAGATCTATCTAAATATGACCCTTCCAGCATTTTCGACTTGGAATGGTCAGCAACTTGTGTGGCCTCTATTCAAAACCAAGTCCTTCCACGCCAACCCAGGAACACACTTGTATACGTGAACATACATGTACATACACTCGCGCACTACAAATGCTTCTTCACGTACATATACATACACAGGATACGCGTACTCACGTTTATGGACGTGTTCACATATACAGCTGGAGATTGGTGAGTAAATGTAGATGATAAGCAAAGTGGGTGCGAATTAGAATGTCTTTTCCAAGAGCTTGGACTTATGTATTTATTGTGGGTCTAGGTTGTCTGGATTGTCTGCACGTATATATATATATATATATATATATATATATATATATATATATATATATATATATTGCTCGGGCCCTATGTACTGTTCATGACTTTATGTGCATATATATATATATATAGAGAGAGAGAGAGAGAGAGAAAGAGAGAGAGAGAGAGATTAAGTCGCTTGACTCATGTCAGGGCAACCTACATAAAAAATTTCAAGTCTTTAGACCCAAAATTGGCAGAGGAGTTTGGTAGAGTTTGCAAATATCAACTCTTTTAATTTTGACCACTTGGCAGCCACAATTTCGCTTAAAACCCTATTAAAAGGCTTGCTGCCTATCTGAATACCCTTTATGTAAACTTTCAAATGCTTACACCCAAAATTTGCTACATAGTTTGTTTAGAGACCACAAAGGTAATATCTTTTTATATTTGACCCCTTTGCAGCCAAGTTTTCGGTTAAAGATTAAAAAGCTTTTTTTTATGTATGAATACACGTTATATAAAATTCTAAATGTTTAGACCGAAATTGGCTAAGTAATTTCGTAGATACCGCAGAAGTCAATTTTACTAAAACGTTTACCCCAATTTTGGCTCCGTAACTTCTATTGTTTTGGACTCCAATCAAATTCTAAAGTAAGATTCATGTCCAAGTAACCTACATCTTAAATCGCAAGTCATTCAAAAGAAAATTGGCGGAGGAGTTTGGTAGAGGTTTCAAATGTACAAATAGTTGCTCTTTGACCCCTTGACAGCCAAATATCTGGCCGAAAACCAATTAAAAAGATTTTCCCAAAACTCAATACCCTTATGTCAAAACTCCATTCTGTAGAGTGAAAAATGTTTGGTAGGGGAATGTACACACACAGACACACGCAGAGACACATACAAACAGACAATTTCACTTATATATATATTTAAATCAAAATACGCTAACGGAAACAATTTACTGCACGAGCGTCGTCCTTTTAAAATTCATCATTCAATAAAATAAAAAGCTATAGCAAACATCTAAATGACTACTTTAAACACAGTTCCTGATTTCAAAAAAAGAAAAACTAAAAGGTAACTACCTCTATATATTTTTAAATCAAATTTATTATGTAAATTCAAAAATATATATTTTTTCTACTCATTTCTATCCCTAACCTATATTAATTTTCTTATAAATCTTAAATCCAAACCTTTTATTTCAATTTTTTCAGATTCATCTGCCTTACTTTTAATGCTAGGTTTATTTATGGTGTCTTTTAAATTCAATAAAAATCCTCCTAAATTTGCTGATGAGGAGACCGTGCTTACCAAAAAAACTATATATAATTGTTCTACATAACTTCATGTATACCACAAATAAAAAGCACGGATTTCCGAAACGATCGTACATATAATTGACTTTGTTGTTGTTCCTTCTTATGAAACTGATTTTAATTTAATTAAAATTGATTTTTAAATTAAAAAAAATTTTTTTTGAATTTTTAAATTGTAAATCACATTACTTAATATTGAATTAGCTCTAGGACATTTAACTATCGAGCTTATTATATATCTAAATTACAACGAGCATTTCCTGTATTTTAATTAAACTAGTAATTTCACTGTTACATTAAAATACGCTTAGCTCTGTAGACTATTAGTCTAATCTCCTTTAAATTATATATATATATATATATATATATATATATATATATATATACATATATATATATATTTATAAATTACAATTAAATTTACGAAAATGATCCAAGATGGTAAAACTAAAGTATATTGTAAATATTAAAGAATTAATATTTATAAAGTTATCTTAGCCAGATGTAAAAGCTCGATAAAACCAAATAGGAGATAGAGCTTATAATACGAGCAAACAGTTAATAAAACATGTTAAAAAAACACTTTGAAAAAGAGTCAAAAACATATTTAATCTGAAAATGAAACACTTGATAGTCCACTTATCAAGGGTTTCCTTTTCAGATTAAATATGTTTTTAACTCTTTTTCAAAGTGTTTTTAACATGCTTTATTAACTTTTGGCTCCTATATATATATATATATATATATATATATATATATATATATATATATATATATAGACATATATATATATATATACATATATATACATATATATATACTGAGTCGATAGAAGGACCTCACCATTTTCCTGCAACCTTAGCAACGGATTTGTTGTACGTGTTCCATTGCAGATCAGGAGTAAAATGTCAAGCCCGTAAGAAGTTTATAATACACGTGGATATAACAAAATAACATTATAAATAACAGAGTAAGACGGGGAAATACGGTAATCAGGGACCCAAAAGATATCGTATTCTACATCGTAACCTGAAAAAAAATGTCCTAAGGGCACGTATCCCGGGTTTTTTCTGGACTCATCTACCGCTATGTCGTGAAGCTAGCCTTAAATTTTGGATGCAAGAAAGGTGAAAAAAAAAACACTTTCTTTAACGACATATTATTTCTACTTGCCTATAAATACATATGATACGGCATAATCGCTTTGATATACCGGTTCTCGTCAGATGACCGAAATTAAGCAATGTTGAGCCTGGTCAATACCAGATGGGTGGCCATTTGTGAATTTTAGGCGCTATATGTGCTTTCCGCTTATCAAGACATTTGTTTCCAGTCGTCCTGTACATACATTTTACTTGTCACTGGTATTTAACAATGTCGACTCAGGAGAGGTGTGGTTGAAGATTGCGCACATCCTGCCACCAAAAATTTACGAGCAGGCACTTCATCGTGAGTATCCATGGTCTGTCAAAGATTGAAGGAGCTCCTTTCTTTTTTGATAATTGAATACACTATTTTTACATACCAATGAATCGACATAAGCACTTACCTTCCTAAGAGAAGAATTTTACATAGATTATTCCGGGGAAATATTTTTATAGTTATGTACTTTTTATCATTCGTGTCATGTTTCTTTTTTGTTTTCCTTGTTTCTTATCAAAATGACATCATACACGCGGAGAAGGTCGTTTTATGTAGCGAGTTATGTCTCCGATAATTGCTACAACTTGAAGCGTATGTTCGTATGATACCACTTATAGTAAATTGTTTTGCAACAAACTTAAGAAATCATCTTGTCTTTAAAGTAAAACAAACATATACATTAGTTTTATCTCAGCCAAGAATGCAGAGAATCCAGGCCGGAGGCAACTCTACGATGAACATAGGTGCTACAGAATAAATCGAACGTTTTTATTTGTGAAAATATGTGACACTCATCTGAATATGTGTGTTTATATATATATATATATATATATATATATATATATATATATATAATTTAAAGGAGATTAGAACAATAGTCTAAAGAGCTGAGTGTATTTTAATGTAACAGTGAAATTACTAGTTTAATTAAAATACAGGAAATAGAAAGTGCTCGTTGTAATTTAGATATATAATAAGCTCGATAGTTAAATGTCCTAGAGCTAATTCAATATTAAGTAATGTGATTGATAATTTAAAATTTAAAAATCAAATTATAATTAAATTAAAAATCCGTTTCATAAGAAGGAACAATAACAAAATCTTTTATTTTTTATTTTTTATTTTGTTATTGTTCCTTCTTATGAAACGGATTTTTAATTTAATTATAATTTGATTTTTAAATTTTAAATTATCAATCACATTACTTAATATATATATATATATATATATATATATATATATATATATATATATATATACTAGCAGATAAAGCCGGCCTTGCCCGGTGTAAAACATGACGTTAAATTACTTTCAAAAATGGAGTAAAAAGAAAACGGAAATGAATTTAGACATTTTCATACGAGTTATGTCGTTTTTCTTAACAGTTGACTTCTTGTAAGTAAAAAAAAAAAATAATCGAGCTGATATAGAAATCAAAACCTTATAACAGTGAGGCAAGTACCATAACGATAGGCCACTTTGTCACATTCTTTAAAAAAAAGTATTCAAACATACTTATTCCTAACTTAAAGAAGCTGTAATCTAAACGATTCGCGCATGCGCAGCCGTTAAACAGTTAACAAAAATATTACGACCTCTTCCAAAGTACCAGTTGCTCAAATTTGGCCCCTTTAGCAGCGGCTTTTTTTTTTCTTCCGGATGAAAAACAATTAACAATTAATGTTTCCACATACCCGAATACCCTATATACCAAATTGCAAGTGCGTAGATAAAACATTTGTTAAGTATATTCGTTGAGAGTTCTCACACGCACAAACATGCTCGTATATATATATATATATATATATATATATATATATATATATAAGTAGATTGTAGTTTGCTGGAAGCATTGTTGAAGAAAATTATAAGGTAAAATTAAAAGCCAAGAACAATGCGAGATTTTTTTTTATTTTATATAGAGTAAAATTAAATGAAAACAAAAGAAATAAATTTCTTTTTTGTTGCTGTTTGTTTTTTCTTTTTCACACAAATTTTATAGGTCTGAAATATATTGAGATTTATAACACCATTGAATACAACAGGAAAAAAATTTACTGTTGTTTAGAGTTAAAATTTGTGTGAAAAAGAAAAAACAAACAACAAAAAAAAGAAATCTATTTCTTTTGTTTTCATTTAATTTTACTCTCTATATAAAAAAATCTCGCATTGTTCTTGGCTTTTAATTTTACCTTATATATATATATATATATATATATATATATATACACGCACACATATATACACACACACACATATACATATATATATATATATATATATATATATATATATATATATATATATATATATATATATATAATGAAATAAGAATAACAGTTAAGTTTACCAAAATAATCCAAGATGGCAAAACTAAAGTATATTCTCCCAAAATCAGCCAACCCCATTTACAGTTGTTTTAAATTATATTTTCTACGCACATCTTATATTCCTTTTAATAAAATTATTTGAACTAATTCCCTTTTCGTTGCAATCATTTCTGAATTATTCCACGGATTTCTGCATTACTTTGTACCATCTTCCAATTTCGAGATTCCCTTGGATTTTTCTTGTGGAAATGGAAATTAAACCAAATTTTGGATTTTGTATTCTTGGATTTTATTTTTATTGGATATTTTACTCTTCGCCAGACTATCAATTCACGTGAAATCATCTTCTTCTTCACGATATTCGCTCTGCTTCACTATTTGTTACCACGTAAGATCTTTGACTTACTAGTAGTTTCATCAAATACTTTTGCAAGCAAAATCCGATCCCGCATTTAACTATATCCTACCCTCTGATGAGAAGGAAAAGTATTTCTTCGAAACTCCGCGGATTAAGTAATATCCACGTATTTTATGATTCCTTTTAAATATTAAACATATTTTTAACTTTTTTTCAAATGTTTTAACATGTTTTATTAACTATTTGTTCTTAATATATATAAATATATATATATATATATATATATATATATAGTAAGTTATAAAATATACATGGCGATTAAGCTACACTGAATATTCCGCGTTTCATCCATTCTATGACTCTTCAGGCTTATGCGTGTAAGCCTGAAGAGTCATGGAGTGGATGAAACGCAGAATATTCAGTGTAGCTTAATCGCCATATACATTTTATAACTTACTAACTAGCTCTACCCACGTATTGAGCACGCATAAATCTATACTTTCGTATATAAATTTTATGTGAGTATATGAAGTAGTTATATATATATATATATATATATATATATATATATATATATATATATATATACATATATATATAAATATATATATATATATATATGGTAGATTACCAATATTTAATTTGTTCATTTCTTGTATCTTCTTAAGGAATGTTTCCGAGAAAATACGAAAGAGGGCATACTGAATAATTCTTGTATATCATAGAATATGCTCGTATAGCTGAGTAATAATTCTACTCGTTAGAATTTCTATGGCAGCAATTTTAAACTCGTTATTGCTTCTCGATCACTAAAACAATCTGAATGCGATTCCTAATAAAAATACGCCCAGTTCTATTTGGTGCACAGGTACCACAACTCTCCATCGCAGCTAATAACCACGAAATATGAATTGCCTTAAGTAACACTTTTGTTTTAATATTAGACAATACAATTGCGTAAACATCGTCTAATTTGTTTCAGAATATTTTTTTTTAAATATCACATAACAAAAGCGCATACAGAATCGGTAATCTCCAAAAATACCGTTAGGGCTTACAACATGGCAGCCAGAAGAGTCACGTGATCCGGTTGATCCAAAACATGAATCGTGCAAATGGAAAACGCAGCCTTGAAGGCAAACTTTGTCAAACAATCACAATTTGTTTGTATTTAATTTTTTTTTTATATAATGTTGTTATAAAAATAGGCAAACTTTGAGAAACAATCTTAGGTTGTTTTTAGTTAGAACAGTGTTTATAAAAAGTATTTTATAACAACATTATATCAACAAAAAATTAAATACAAACAAATTGTGATTGTTTGTCAAAGTTTGCCTTCAAGGCTGCGTTTTCCATTTGCACGATTCATGTTTTGGATCAACCGGATCACGTGACTCTTCTGGCGGCCATGTTGTAAGCCCTAACGGTATTTTTGGAGATTACCACAGAATCGTACACTTTTGTATAGGCATAGTTGAGGCAAGGACCCAGATTAATTGAAGGTTACTTGAGCAATAGCTGAAGGTTATTAGAGTAATTATAGTCAAAATCATTGCTCTAGTAACCTTCACTTGGATGGTTCTCATCAAAATATTTAAGCATAGGTTCATAATGAACCATCTGGTTCTTTCTGTAACAGTAAAAAAAGGACGAAATAAAAAAAAGGCAAGGCATCAACAACTGTCTTTAAAAATTCTCATCACCGTTCGTTCGGGTTCTACCTCCTTTTATGCAGTCGAGCGGCGAGTTTTCTTATGCAAGCCATAAGATATTACGGCATTTTTCGAGACCTCTTAGTTATAAAACCTATGTGCGCTGCCATCTTGATTTTTCCTCCCTTCCTCTTACAGCTTGATTCCTCATGACGAAATCTTTAATGGCAAGCCATAATTTTCCCTCCACTTTCGACTTCTAACCCAGCCATCTTCATTGCTTACGGTGTACGTCAGATCGTGAACTGGGGACAATACTGCCAATCTATAAATGACGTAAATATCTCTGATTAATACATACACTATTGCTTTCCATCCTCCTCAATGATATGTTCCTTTGCAACACGTAAAACTGTTCTTAATACTGTTTTCCTAACATCATGCATATACCAAATTGATATCACATTTTATATCGATTTAATATAATTGCCAACTCTAATGCTCAACTAACACACCCATCCTTGTATTTATTTATTTGCCAACTGTTATCCCCATCTTCGTAGTTTTGCAGACCTGAACGAGAATCCCCCTCCTATAATTTTAACCGGTATTCTGCTGTTGATACTTTTGCCGGCCTAACCCAGCGTAGTATAAACACTCCTTACCGTACCGATGTTAAGAACAGCTTTCGGAATAAACACCTTGAGCGTTGAAAACTATACTAATCTTCTTTCTTCTCTTTCTATATAAATAAAATGAACTCATTTTTTCCCGTCTGATTTTGACATTAATAGGATTAAAAATCAAGATATTTCATGCAAATATAATATGCACAAACGGCAGAACAATATCTGAGGTGTGTTATAGGCTTATTATTTTTCAAATTCCTCGATAATCTTAGATTTCTATACTTTTTCTGCCGAAAAGTCACGGCCAAAATCGGTTAAGATCAATGGAAGTGGTAAAATATTTTCTCTCTAATAAATTCCTCCCCCCCTGCCACCACTTAACACCGTTTGGGGATCGTTCACAAGGAACAGTTGAGAAGAGAACACCGGTTTGGCTTCGTAGTTCTTTCATGTGAAGTTATTTAAAATCACTAAACTAAGCTGCAGTGCTCTGTGGCGTAGTGGTTAGCGTGCTGGACAATTCACATTATATTTTCACGTTCGCGCCGACCTACCGTAGTCGTTTTTTTTTTCACACTTTATTTTCCTACTTTTACTCATGACTCCGGGTTTGATCCTTCCTACTTACCTACCATAACATTTTTTAAAACTCCCCCCCCGTCCCGGAAACAAACACTCGGGCAACGCCGGGTACCCCCGCTAGTACTAAATATACTATAAAAATTATTAATTGCTAATTGTTTCACCACGTTTCAGCCAACTTATTCCCTGACCTTCTTCAGGTATTTAACCGCGACAGGATATGAATGCAGAGTTTCGTAACTGTATCTGTAGTAATTACTGGCTTCCATAGTTGTTTTTGTTTAGAAACTGTTGTGGAGACGCCCACTAATTAGCATACGTGGGTGAAAAGATATAGATAAAGGTATCAAGTCAGCAAGATCGGAGAGCTGTGTTCGAACACCGGATAGGCAAGACGCGTGTGCCGGTTGCTCAATGAAAGACTTTAACAAGCCCTCTGCCGGACAATCTTCCAAATGCAGTACAACCGCACTTTTTTAATATACATTTTATTTTCGTCTTAATATATTTGTTTTAGCTTTACTTTCTGCGTTCGTGTTGTTATTGATAAAGACACAACAGAAACGAAAACTTGTATTTATAATACCAAAAAAAGATCCAGCCTTGATTTTCCTTGAGGGCGTGTGGCGCTGTAGAGAGGCATTGCATCTTTAGGGTTCCAAGTGATCATTGTCTGGAAATAGCGGTTTCAATCCTACACAAAGTAGTTTTTCTAAAATATTGTGAGAAAAAAACAACTGCGGTAAACAGTAATTATTGGGATATACTTAAAAGATTCTATCAACAACTAGGAAAATGTTGATAACACTCCGCAAATAAATAAATATACAAATTACTCAACTCAAAGAACTTCAATAAAAAAATAAACAACATCCATCTTGTCTTGCATTTATTACATCCCTAAACTCCTCTTAGCAAAACGCCACACACAATGTAATAAAAAACGTCATATTTAAGCAGGTATTATCTTTTTTTTTACATGGAAGTCACCACTTATCATGGCCCGGAAGCCACTCGGGGTAAGGGTCATTTACGGCCTTTAATCTGTTGCCATAGATGGTAGCGTCATCAGCATAGATGTCAACGAATGATTTAAGTATGTGGTTTGGGAGATCATTGATGTAGATCAGGAAGAAAGTTGGGTCCAGGAGGGAACCCTTCGAGACTCCAGCATTAATACTCTGGGCCCCTGATTTCTGCCCATCAACCACTGCTCTCATGAGCTTATCAGATAGAAATGATTTAATAATTGAGAAAACATTTCCAGTTATACCGTGGTTGAAAATATTGTGAAGTAGGTCCTTATGCAATACCTTATTGAAGGCCTTTCATATTTCAATAGCAATTGCACTAGAAAGGAATCCTTTTTCGAGAGATTCATTATTCTTATAATATATAACTGTTACCACATCAGCTGTAGAATTAGAAAAACGGAAATCATATTGCATATCACTAAGAAGGTTATTTCTGTTGAGGTGGTTGACTAATTCTCTATTTAATATGGATTCCAGCATCTTACTCATGACACACAGGAGACTTATTGGTCTGTATTGAGAAGCAGATGATTATCATCTGAATTCTTTAATACAGGGCATACTGATGAGGTTTTCCAGTGTGTTGGGAAGCACTTCTCATCAAGACAACGCTTAAACAGTTTTGTAAGTATGGGGGCAAGTTCTGGTTGAATTTTTCTCAACACTATTATTGGAATGCCGTCAGGACCAGTTGCTTTACTGGAATCAAGGTATACAATTATCCTTAAGGGGCTGTGGCGCAGTAGAGAGGCATTGAATCTCTTGGGTTCCAAGTGAGCATTGTCTGGGGACAGCGGTTTACATCCTACACAAAGTAGGCAGCAGATGTTTTTGTATGTTGCATAGCGTGTTGTCGTCGCAGAGGATAGAATTAGCTGCAAAGTTTTTGGCAAATAGTTTCGCCTTGTCTGATGCTGACGAGATGATCTCAGGTCCATTGATGATGGTTGGGACAGAACGCACGCTTCTGTTCAGGATCCTGTTTACTATTTGCAAAAACTGGTAGGAACCAAGCCGCTGCTCAGTTACTTAAGATTTAATGGACTGAGCATATAGCTTTCTTGCATTTCTAGTACTCTTTTACAGTGGTTGCTGGCAGTCCTGACAGCAGCTTTCGTCTCAGTGCATCTATTACGTTGGTAGCTATGGAAAAAGTGATTTCTGTGCGCGATGGCAGCAGCACATTCTGGGGAGAACCATGGCTGGCTGTTAAGTTTTTGTTGGAATTTTTGGATGGTATGTATTGGTCTATGCCTGCGATTTACCATTCGATCAGGTCTGATACTATAGAGGACACATCCGTTTTAAACATTGAATACAGAGGTAGATTAAATATAAATGTACGGAAACTATCCCAGTCAGCAATAGAGTATTGATATACAGTACGGTGGAGAGGTACGACTGGAGACTTATTACAATTCGTTTTTTTTTATCTTAACTGATGCAACTAAGTGGTCGGTGGATCCCAGAGGAGATAGAACGGAACATGAACATACCTCAGGGGAAGTTGTGAAAAAAGGTCTAGAAGGCTTGCATACTGACCGGTAGTATAGGGCACATGGGTGGGTTCGCGAACAATCTTAGTGAGGTCATAATCAATGGCAAAATTATGACAGAACTCCCCTCATCATCTGTATTATTTGATTCAGTCAGCCATTCCACATTATGGACATTAAAGTCACCACAATTGTGAATGTAAGCCGAAGGATGAGCAAACATGATATAGTCAATTTTCTCAGATATACTCTTAAATATAGTAACCCCGCTATTGTTGGAGCGATAGAGGGCAAATATAAATGCGGTGTAGTAAGCAACTTCAACCCGGGAGCACATATAAGATAAATAATGGTCTTATCTGGAGATATCCCTACCACACCGAAATCCATCTTTAATGCAGGCACATATGCCATGCCCATGGCGATCTTGTTGGGGTAAGATTTAGATGTTAAGTTAGAGTATCCTTTAATTATGATCTCATGTCACTCAAGTAATGCCTCCGCTTGAAGGTTTTTGAAGACTTTTCACCGAGAAATTCCCACTCTCTGAACAACTGTCACATTAGACCAAAAAGATGAGCAAGTCAACACTATTGGATGCAGCAGTTGCCGCAGGTTTTATCCCAGAGTTTTCTTTCTCCTAGAGAGGTTACCTTAACCACAGATTACGGAGCCCTCTCCACCCAATCATGCCATTTGATCCAAGACTGGGACTTGGGTTGCTGGGCACTAGAGCATATTCCACACGCCGTTGGATCAGATATGCCGCACCTTACAATGCCTAAGCTCCTCTGTAGGTTTCTGTCAGGGTTACCGCACCTTGTCTTTGGTTAAAAAAACCTTGCCACACAAGGCAGTGGAGGTCAAGTTATATGGCACAGCACACTTGCTTTCATCAGAGCCCCGTCTGCGTGGCAGTAGTCACGACGTACACGTGGGCTTAATTTGGTTAGGAGAAGCACATTGTGACGCTAATACATCTGTGTGCTTTTAACACGCGTCCACACCAGACCTTGACCACTGCATACATACAGACATACATACATACATACATACATGATAATTGTAACGTCTTGTCAGACGAGTGCCATTCTCTCAGACACTTTAAGTCCATGAGCCCAAAATCACTTCCATCGCCATAGGAATATTTTAATAGACAAATGCCTTAGGGGGTTCTATACACAGATGATGTTACAGAGTCTTAGCTTTGTACGACAGCTGTCTCTCTCTCGGTTCAAAATGTTGAGATCCAGTAACAAACAAGAGCAAGATAGCTAACAAGAAGTTAAACTGCAGACCAGCTTAATGCGGGTACTGGTCTCCTTCGCTTTATTGGTTTTTTTTTTAAAATCAGAGATTTGCTTCTCCTAGAAAGGTTGCCTTCGCCACAGCTTACGGGGTCCTCTCCACCCCAACACACATACATGCACACAAACACACACGGTGTTTGTTTGCCGTTGCCGTGGAAGGTCTCGTTTTTAATCCTTCAGGGAGACTAGCCACCCTCCTCACTAAACAAGTCTGGTGGGGGAACCAGTTTAGTTGCAGGTGACCCGACCACGAGGCAGGTAGTACTGGGTTACGTGGTACCAGCAGCATATGACATGACCTGACATACATGCATACATACATAGATACATACATACATATATATATATATATATATATATATATATATAGATATATATACCTATCATAAGTTTCGGTTTCGATTCAAGCTGATGCACCAGCAGTCATATTGACAGACTTGTTTTTATTTTTGCGATTGCAACTTTATTACATATGAAAATCGATAGAACATTAACTTTATAATAATAGATACGAAATCTGCAAGAAGTAAAATATCATATTCAAGCGTACTTTACGACCGGGCTACGCCGGGCGTCCCTGCTACTTTAACTAAATACATTTTCATTTTTTTACAGACTAACTACAAGAATACTAGAAAAGTATTTATAAAAAGACACACGTTGATTTGTGTTCAAAAGTTTCAATTTTCTCATCCGTTAAGAATGTTTCACATAAATCCTAATAAGACAGAATTTCAGAATTAATCGAGAAAGTCAGGAAAAAAGAATATTTTGTCATTTCGTCTGAACCGCGCATCTTTGGAAATCACCCAGATTGGTTTTCTAGACAGAAAAATTTACTTTCAGTCAATGTCACTCAAATACTTTCTTACCTCCATTTTTTAATGTAAATACTGCACATATTCGTTGTCATTTTTTCCGACACTTATTTAATGACTATTACTTATATATATATATATATATATATATATATATATATATATATATATATATATATATATATATATATAAAAGGCTTCTTTCAGTCCTTACAGACTATGGATAACCACGGTAAGGATGCATGCCTGTGAAATTTTGATTGTAAGAGTTGCGCAATCCCCGACACACCTCTCCTGAGTCGATACTGTTGAACACCATTGGAAACAATCTCGAGATAAGCGGAAAGCACCCACAGAGCCTAGAATTCCGAAATTGTCACCCATCTGGTACTAGATAGGCTAAACGTTGCTTAACTTCGATAATCTGACAAGAACCAGCGTATCAACATGATTATGCCGCATATATATATATATATATATATATATATAGTTAGAAAAATATATATGGCAATTAAGCTACACAGAATATTCCGCATTTCATCCACACTAGGATTCCTCAGGCTTATGCCTATGCATAAGCCTCAGGAATCCTAGTGTGGATGAAACGCAAATATTCTTTGTAGCTTAATTGTCATATATATTTTTCTAACTTACTACCTAGATCTACCTATGTATTGAGCACTTTTGAAGAAAATACATAGTTTACACATAAATTATACTTTTGTATATTAATTTATGTGATTAAATGAAGTAGTCGAATATATATACATATATATATATATATATATATATAACTGTTTTCCTTACTATTTATGACTAAATATAATAAATTGCTGTTTCATCTAATGTACCCACCAGCAAATTCCAGCTTTGCTACAAGTATAGTTTGCTAATTTCTTACTGTCCTCTGATTAGAAGACTAGCAAAAGTGGCGTTCTTTGAAACTCCGCGGATAAGGGTTTTGAATATTGTTTTTAGATATTCTGCCGAATAATAAATTTATTGGTAAATTTTAAGTTCTTTTATTTGGGCTCTAAAATAAGTTATACTTTCTATTGTGTCTATATTGACCTTTTTTTATTTGGTTGAGATTAATTCATTTATATATAAATATTTATATTTATATTAAAGTTTTCCTCTGATTATACAAGGGCAACAGTTCTGTTCCTATTATATATATATATATATATATATATATATATATATATATATATATATATGTATATATATATACACACACACACACACACATATATATATATATATATATATATATATATATATACTGAAAATAATTTTTGGTGGTACAAAAATTATAATAGTTTTAAACAGGATAGCTGGAGTCTTAACGCGTTGGGGATACGATCACATAAAAAATCGAGCGGGAAGCCAAGAAGACGTTAATGAAAACGTTTAAGAATAAATTTACGAGAAGAAGAAAAATATAATAAAGTTCACATATAGAAAACTTCAACTGGAGAACAAGTATGAAGCGATCCTGTCCCAAACTCGACATGACTTAAGCTACTCTGTTTTAATATATATATATATAAACGTGTGAAAAGCAGATCTTATTTTTGTGTTATTAATATTATTGGAATTTTCCCCCTTTTCCTTGTACATATTTGTGAATTATTCCATGAATTTCGGCCTTTTGGATTATTTTGGACCATCTTCCAATGACGTGATTTCCTTGGATTGCGAATGGAAACTAAATTAACTTTCTTGGAGTTATATATATTTAAGATTTTACCATCATTGGATACTTTACCTTTCACCTGACTATCCACTCACGTGTAATTGCCTTTTCCTCACCCTATTCCCTCTGCTTCACTTTTTGCTATCAAGTAAAATCTTTGACTTACTTGCAGTTTCATCAAATACTTTTGTATGCAAAATCCAATCCCGCATCTTGCTAATTCCTATGCTCTGATGAGAAGGAAAGTATTTCTTCGAAACTCCGCGGATTAAGGGCTATCCACTTATCAAGTGGTTCCTTTTCAGGTTAAATATGTTTTTAATTCCTTTTCAAAGTGTTTTAAACATGTTTTATTAACTGGTTGCTCTTGTTAAAATTTCTATCTCCTATTTGGTTTTATCGAGCTTTTACATCTGGTTGAGATTACTTTATAAATATTATTCTTTAATATTTATAATATTTATAATATACTTTAGTTTTACCATCTTGGATCATTTTGATAAATTTAATTGTAAGTTTTATATATATATATATATATATATATATATATATATATATATATGTGTGTGTGTGTGTGTGTATGTGTGCGCGCACGTGCGTGCGTGCGTGCGTGCGCGTGTTTGTGTGTGCGTGTGTGCGTTTATGTTTGTGCGTGTATAGATATATGCGTCTGCGTGTGTGCGTATATATTCATGTGCACATAATTATACAAACATTGTTGGCTACATATGTGCACACATTTTTCGGATATAACTATTTCAAAACGCAGGGTAATAGGACCATGTCGTTTAAATTCTGCTCATCATTGGCACATTTTTATGAAAATATCATTTTCAGTGGAGATACACCTAAGAGGATATTTCAATAAAATTTTAACCTGACCATCACGCACGAACCGTGTTCGTTACACTTTAACTCTCTCTCAGACCCACAAGTTGTCCGTCATCGTCGAAAAGGAACTAACAAACAAAAGTAAATAAATCCGACTCAGCTTCTGCGTTATTTTAAACACAAGTGGTTTCTTGCTATTTTTCTTTCTCTCCTCTTGACAAAAGTATTTAACTAGAGTATTGTCTGATGAACTCGTAGCAATTGTGATTTCTCGGCGTAAATTCTCTCTGACTATCCCGAAAAGTTAAAAGATCATACTAGAGACACCGGGATGCTTTTTACTCTTTTCTCGATTTGCTAAATTTAGGAATTTTCTCATCGTTTCCTGAATCTCTTACACTAAGTTCAAGTGTAATGTTAATAGGCATCTCATTGCCAAATTCCCTACAAAGGACCCCTGCATATATTATTCGAAGTACATCCTTGTTACGTCCGAGTGGCACTGTACATTTTCTGAATAAATAAAGTGAATATAATTGCTAAATATCTTACTGAAAGCTAACATTAACCGTTTCAACATCAACATGCACGACACCATTGTTACCTGAGAAGGGTTGTCCCCTTCTTATGTAAATAAGAAGGCAGACTACATAAGCGAAACTGATATTAGGAAAAGGCTAGAATCGAACCCTGTAGGCAAGTGTTAAAAGATAATGGATAATTGAAATCCTAGTATTGCAGTCGATTGTTAATTCTTTTAGAAATAAATAAATAGTATTTATGTCGAAAATAAAGCGATTGTCCATTCTTTTAGAATAACTGGATATTAAATACATCAGTTTAACGAATAGACAATGCGAGTTTATAAATTAAAAATAGGTTAAAGATTGAACAATTAAAATTAGAAATTCTTTGTTGCCAAAAGTCTGTTTGGATGGACATGTGTATAAAACGTGGTATTGTCACGTTGATCGACTGTAGACTCCTGACGTCATAAACAGAGTAATTTCTCAATATATTGAATCTGAGGGTTCGAAGGAGGAGGTTTATTGGAGAGAGAGAACCAGAGCAAGTCACACAAAGTGATAGAGTCAGTTGGAGACTGTCGGGTTAGAAGAGAAGACCATGTAGTCATGCAAGCTTGAATTCCTAACTTCATCAATCGGCCGAGAGATAAATAAAGAAAAAACATCTAATGTTTTTGTTACTCTTGTCTCCGTGTTGTCTTTACAACTGAAAAGGAAATATGTTTTGTATATTCATTTGCAGACGAACTCTTGTTTAACCCCCTTACAAGTAACGTGCCTCCTCCAGCAACAATAATGTATCTCTTCCCCTCTATATTAGTTAAGAACTGTTGCATTATATCTCAGTTTGTATTACTAATAAGAAGTCACCAAGAATTATCATCACATCGTCATGATGTACAGCCAAATTATGGTGACATAAGTTAATCTTGTGATTTACAAGAAGTTTAGAATTTTATGACTATTATCAAATATTTTTAGTTATATTTTTATATATTTTTAATTCATTATACTTTTAATATTTCAAATTTACTGCTTTTAGTAGCATGTTTTGGATAGATGTGTTGTATACTAGATATTTTTTTCTAAATTATAGCCGCGGACAAGTATATTTATTCATCAGATCTCTCGAATTAGCGATGTATTCAGAACGATACTTAGCTTAATTCCTCGTCAACGTCGTAGAAGTAAAACACACACACAAATATATATATATACATATCGAGAGAGTAAATAAACAAAGGTTATGTTCCAAAATTCATGATGTTGACCATCTTATAATATATTCCTTTCATTCAGTTTACTTTTACAATTCATGAAAGTATCTGTTTCGTAGCGCAACATCAATCAATTAAAAATTGGAAGTTGCATAATGGAAAAATAAAAACGGTATATGCAGCTTCTCTTACAATTTTAAGATTTTAATCAAGTCAAATCACACTTCATTCCTTTTGACGAATTGATTGTTGCTATTTCTTCTGATGAGTTAAGGACATAAAAGATTCACTGATTGATATAATAATTAAGTGATTGATATATTGCTCTGTAATTGCATTGAGCTTCTTAAATAATGGTTGGTATATATTCTAAGAAAATATTTTTCTACAGAAATATATATATACATATATATATATATATATATATATATATATATATACATATATATATATGCAGAGAGAGAGAGAGAGAGAGAGAGAGAGAGAGATGTTGTCTGTTTTTGTTCGCAATACTTATTAAATGAATTCAATTATTTATATGGAAGTGCTTTTTTACCTAAATGCTAGTTAGAAAAATGAGGTTCTATTTGACCAGTTTAGTACCCCAAAATGGGGTCAATAAGAATTTCTAACGAAAACAAACAAACAGCATCTCCGTAAAAACTTGATAAAATAGTAGTCACACGAGATAGCTCAGTTGAATTCGTTCAAAAATTATCGCTAAAAAAAAAAACAAATTAAAATATCTATATAAAAGGCGATACATTTAGCAGTCAGGCGAAGCAGCCGCGTGGTAAGGGTTTAGGTTTCTTACCAAGGGGTCCCGATTTCGAGTCTCGCTTGATTCAGCCACTCTGATGAGTCGTAGACGACGAAACACGTGTCAGTGGATAATTATATTTTTAAATAATACATATGCCGATCCCCATTTAAGGGGGTACCAAAGTGGTCAATGGGAAATTATTCCCAACTCACATTTAGGTAAAAATGCAATTTCGTATAAATAATTGAATTCGTTCAAAAAGTATCGCTAACAAAAACAAATAAAAACATCTACATAAAAAGGCGATACATTTAGTAGTCAGGCGAGGCAGCCGCGTGGTAGAGGTTTAAGCTTATCATGGGTCCCGATTTCGAGTATCGCTAGATTCAGCCACTCTGATGAGTCGTAGACGACGAAACACGTGTCAGTAGGTAATTATATCTTAAAATTATATATATATATATATATATATATATATATATACTAGACTACTCGTGACAGCGTGTTATATTAGCTATGGAATTCATGTATGAGCGTGACACTTGTGACGTAAAGAAAATTTTTTTTGTGACATAACAGAAACATTTCTATGAAAGTATATTAAAATGAAAAACGAATATAGATAGATTTCTATGAGTCGTTATGTTTATTATAATTCATTATTTTTGAGAAAAAAAATTACAGTTACTGAATTATATGTGGTTGGTCATACTTATAGGTAAATATGCACTGGACAGATACCATAATACTTATTATAGGTAAATTGCCATTTTGATATATCTGCTATTTTTTAGATCGTTTATTTCTGTATTACGTTTAAGTTATTTTAAACCCCACTCTTCCAATGTTAAATAATAATTTCGAAATGATAACGTTATTAATTAAGCGTCCCAATTATTCTGTTGTTTTTCGTTTATTTTAAACCCCACTCTTCCCATGTTAAATAATAATTTCGAAATAATGACGTTAATATTTCAGGGTCGCAATTGTTCTTTTTTTTTCGCGTTTAAATTATCCAAATAAACAATTGTTATTACTGTCTCCTTTTTTGACATCGTTCATTTCTGTATGACATTTAAGTTATTTTAAACCTTATTCTTCCCATGTTAAATAATAATTTCGAAATAATAAAGTTAATATTTGAGTGCGCAGGTAAACATCTGAAAAAGAAGCGATTTGTGTTTATTTGTTTACGTTGTTATGGGTTAATGTTTAGGCGCGCATGAACACAACCGGATGTCGTACACCGGAAAGTGCGTTACATACATCGTAACAAGGTCATTTGAGTTATATATATATATATATATATATATATATATGTATATATATATATATACACGTATATATATATTTATATATACATATATATATATATATATATATATATTCAGAAAGTGTGAGAGAATAACGTTGCAGCCCACTTTCTTGGCTCTTGTGGGCTGCGACCTTGGTTCGGCTGTTGAAAATAATTATATATATATATATATATTTATATATATATATATATGTATATATATATTAGGATTTTCAGAATGTGAGAAATTGTATATAATAAATTCCACAGCCAAACAAGGTCGCAGCTCACAAGAGTCATAACAGACAACGAACCGGAAGTCCAAGACTCGAGTTTCGCCCTCATTTGGGCTCATCAGATAGACACATCCGAACTCAGGATTCAAAACCCGAGCCTCTTACATGCGAGGCCAGCACTCTACCAACTGAGCAATATATATTATAGAGGGAATTATACCTGGAATCTAAATAGCGGAGTTACTTTTAATGTATTAGTAAATGCATTAATAATTTTAAACGAAAACAGTGCCCATTGTACTGTATGTATATATAATAAGCTCAATAGGTATAGGTATCCTTAAGCTATGTTAATATTGAGTAAAACTATTCATAATTGTGAATTTAAAATCAGTTTCAAAAGGAGAAAAAAAGCAAAATCAATGATTTGTTTTATTCCTTTCGAAATTAAGTTTTAATTCACAATTATGAATAGTTTTACTGTCTCTACGTCTCTCTTTTTCTCTCTCTTTCTCTGTCTCTGTCTCTGTATGTATATATATATATATATATATATATATATATATATATGACGTTAAATTTGAACTCAACCTCAAATCAAAAGTCTCAAACTCAAATCCAACTGTTCTCTTCTCTCTGCACTTTCCACACTGACCCCCAAAATAAAGAAGACGGCTCTTTTATAGAGAGACGCAAACGCATCTCATTTGCATACCCCCTCGCCCATCTCGTCACATCACGTGATCATCAGTCCATAAATACCAGGGGGCGGCCATTTTTATTTTCTCATTTTTTTCCTAATACGAGCCGCACGATGCATGAGGTAAGGTTCTTTACTTTTAACCAAAATATATAGATATATTAATATATATATGTATATATATATATATATATATATATATATATATATATATATATAAACATATATTTAGTAAAACTGGTTATAATAAAAACCTGATGAAAGCGCTCAATACTATTGCAGCGCGAATATGTGTTTTATTTTTTTTTAATTTCCTTTTATCTGTTTGGTTACATGTGTTTAGGATGTTGGACCACGTTTACGCTCCAACAGCCTCGTCATACCTTACAGATACGTGTGGTTGCTATAAGGTCTGACAAGGCTGTTGGACCGTAAACATTGTCCAACATCCGAAACATATGTAACCAAACAGATAAATCGCTAATAAAAATAAAACATATATAAACACATATATATGTTTGATATGTAGTTTGCTTGAAGCATTTTGTGGGATAGGTATGTAGTAGAGATTTAGAAGGATTTCACAATGCGAGGAATAAAATATAGTCGTTGTTGGTAAGAGAAGACGAGAACAAGTGGCGATTTACAAATCAATAAGTACATAGATACATGTCTATATATACATATATTTATTCAGTTGTGTTGGTAAAATGTCTTACTTGTTATGTCTGCGACAAATACCATTATTAATTTCGGAAAATAAATAAATATTGTAATAATGATAAAGACAACAAAATAGAGAACATACAAAATTAAAAAAGCTAAATAAGTAACAAACCACTGTTACGCTTATCATATCAAAAGGGAATTTTTCCGAAATTAATAATGGAATTTGTCACAGACATAACAAGTAAGACATTTTGCCAATACAACTGAATAAATTAATGTATATATAAAATATATGTATGTACTTATTGATTTGTAAATCGCCACTTGTTCTCGTCTTCTCTTACAAACAACGACTATATTTCATTCCTCGTATTGTGACAGCCTTTTAAATCTTTAATACATATATATATGTGTTTGTATGTGTGTGTGTGCGTGTGTGCGTGTGTGTGTGTGCGTGTGTGTGTGCGTGTGTGTGTGTGTGTGTGTGTGTGTGTGTGTGATCAGCATAGGCTGACAATATTTTTTATAACGAATTAAATTAACCTCACAATCACGTTTAATTCTTTAAAAAATGTTAAGCTTTAAGCAATCAGTCGTAGTGTAAACAAACTTATCTGAACTGATTTTTTAAATAAACTTTGAAAATAAAACAGTACTGTTGTATTCTTTTGGGTGACGCTTATATCGTTCAACCCTGTATATAACATTTTGGGACAGTTTCGAATTCCATGTAGCAGTAAAAGAATACTTATAGGTATTACCGTCTTTATTTATTTTAGTGTGAGGAAGACGATTTGATCTTTTGCAGTAAAATCTTTAGAGGTAATGGAATATTTAAAATGTACATGTGTTGAATATTGAATTCCCGGAAAGCGTAGCATGGCCTGAGTTAAACGAGAGTTTGCGCTGGAGGGTTTGCCAGTTTTCTGATCAAAATGGAATATTTTGATACAACAAGAAATATATTCAAATTGATTTTTTTTTATAACAGAATAATGGTTTAGAGAAAATAGTTAAATTCAATCTATCTATCTATACTCCTATAAATTCGTTTTTCTTTTGTGAAAATTAAAAACGCTCTTTTACATTTATTTAAAAAGAAAATACAATTTTCTTATATATGGCTTGTGGAATTGCATTCACTAGCAAAATATCTAGCTAATTTGCATATTCTTTTAAACATTCATTTTAATTAATTCCCTATATGTTTCTTCGGTTTTCTCATGGGATGATCATCTTTAGTTAACTATTACGTGTAATTATATTCATGCAGATATTCTACATAATTTATACTTGCATAATATTTGCGTAAAAAGTTTATAGTAAACACAAAATTGTTTCCATATATATTTATGTATACGTATACATTTTTGTTTAAAAAAATTTTCCTACCAAACACTTCCTAGAGTTACTGGTCTACAGACATGAAACTTCATATATAAAGTATTTGAATCTATGCTAAACTATATTTGGGTTTATCCCGGAAAAATCGGTGCAAAAGTGTGAAAATTTAAAAAAAAAATGAAATTTGCCAGACAAAGGTCGAACGCCGGCATTACGAATGCATAAAATAATAGTTATTGGTTCATGTTTTAAGTTTGGAGCTTTGCAGTAAGCATGTTTTCATAGACAAGTCATTGACGGTAGAGGCAAAATAACTCGTGAGCTGAACGTTTTGGTTTCGATTCTCGGTGGCGGCGCATGGATCTTTTTTTATATATTTTTTAAGCATTACTATATATTGCATCCAATCTATCTATTTATCTATCTATCTATCTATCTATCTATATATATATATATATATATATATATATATATATATATATATATATAAACGTGAAAATGTCTCTCTGCCTATTCTGTATGGTAATTAAGGACGACTATTATACAGAAAGGCATAACTTTACATATTCACACTTTTTAATATATAGATAAGCACATAACCTTATGAACAGTATATAGGGCCTGAGCAAAGCCGGGCGGAAATGCTGGTATATCTATAAAAGTGAAAGTGTCTGTTTGTGTGGCTATGTGTCTGTGTGTCTGTGTATATTTTCCTACCAAATAACTCTGTAAATTTTCGGTCTACAGACTCGATATTTGGCAAAAGGGCTATTTAGATTTAGAAAAAAAATTTATAATCAGTCTTCGGCCAGAGATTTTGCTGTTAAGGCGTCAACGTATACGATTTAACCTTTGAGAACTCTACCAAACTCCTCCGCCAATTTTGGGTCTAGACATTTGAAATTAGATTACTTGGACAGGGATCCAACTTTATAATTCTATTTGAGCCCAAGACAATAAATGCTAAGGGGTCAAAATTAGGGTCAAAGTTTTATCAAATTGACGTTTGCGGTATCTACTTACTTTCTCTATGGTAGTTAAGGAAGACTCTAATAGAGAAAGGAATTACCGTACATATTCATACTTTTTGATATATGCATAGACACGTAAAGATAGGGCACGAGCAAAGCCGGTCGAACTGCTAATAAAATATGAAGGAAAGCTAAGATCTAAAAAATAAACAGAAGGTTAAAAATTGTAGTCAACATTTTAGAATAATAAATTATCTACAAAAGAATAAGGACTATCTTTTTTATGTGACATCGGGTAACGGAGAAAGAAATGATTTGTCGTATATTCTCAACACAGACCCATTAGTGTGAGTTAACTTGTTAAAGGATATAAGGCTCTAGAGAAATGAGTAAACTTCCGGAGGAAGTCACAATCATAAAATAAAGTTATATAAATTATAACCTGGTCGCTACGAGGTCCTAAAAAAAGTATTTATTGTAATGTGACACCTACCGAGCGAGAGAACTAGGAAAGGGGAGATAAGGTAAGTTTCAATTTGCGAATCCCCAGTTTTTTTTGTTTTTTTTTTTACAAAAGCATCACCACTTATCAAGTCCAAGAAGCCATTCGAGGATAAGGGTTAAAGAGTGTACAGTAGATCAGTCGACAATAAGGTAATAGTCAGTAATGGAAATTCAGTAAATTTGTTATCTTATATGGAACGTCTCATCAAAAATTGTTTACGTTAGACTTGAATACAACCATATTGTTGTCAGCTGGAATCAGAAAAAACGGAAGACAATTCCACAGGCGTGCAGTTCTAAGAAAGAAAATTTGTTCATGGAATCTATGTTTAGGTTTAGGCACAGATAAAGAGTGGGGGAAATTATAGATAGTGTTTTCTGCTAGACGAGTGTTTCTTGTGAATGTTTGGCGACGGGGGACTATAGATTGGAACTCAGTCGAGCACTTGCCATGAAAATAACGATAAAGCAGAGACAAATTCGTAACCTCTCTTCTGTAAGAATGAGGTTGCAGGGAAGAGAAAAGATATCTCCTACGAGTTTACGAAGTCTATTTTGAACTCTATCAAGGCAGGATAAGTCCTTTCTGGCAGCTTCTGCCCAGATGAGGCAACAGCACTCCGACCTTGGATGTACCTGACTCTTATACAGGTAGAGAATTGTATCAGCAGTGAGATATCTACTGGATTTATAGAAGGATGACACCGTTTTTCCAGCAGCCTTGCAAACGGATTTCATTAACACTCCTTAGCAAAAAAAAAAAAAAAAAAAAAAAAAATTGGGCTAAGAGTAAAAGAAAGAAGAAATCGATTTTTCAATATTTTCCCATAAATTTTTGTAGATATTTACTGAAAATTTCTATTTTGCAGATCATTATTATTATAGCATATAATAATAAGTGGAAAAGATAATCCTAAATATGGTAGGACCGCATCCTGGCGAGGATATAAAAAAAAAACGAATTGCAGGATTAAGGCAGTCCAAAATGACTTACAAGCAGATTTTTGATATTTTAAGGAAAGAAAATGTGAAAACATCTCTTTCTGTAGTGAAGCGAATTGGTCAAAGGTTCGAAGTCGAATGCTTGATACAAGGGAAATCTGGATCTAATCGCCCTAGAGCATTCACAGTGAAGGACGACCACAGGCTCAAATTAACTGTTTGAAGGATTAAAAGAAAACTTATGTCGACAATAGCAAAGAATTCAAAACAGTGGCTGGAAATTCTCTTTCTAGATATACAATATCTAGACGAATTAAAGAAATGGGATTTTCGTCTAAAAGGTGACCAAAGAAGCCATTTTTATCTAAGGAGAATATCAATGATAGAAAGAGATTTTTCTCGTGTTATGGCAAGAAAGATACAGGCTGTTTCAGGAATGTTTTTTGGTTAGATGAATCAAGATTTTGTCTTGTTAGTGATGCTTCCGAGCGGTGCATTAGAAGACCTGGAGAAATATTCTCGCCAAACAGCATAATAACAACAGTTAAACACGGAAATGTAGGGATAATGGCATGGGGAAGTTTTACTTCAGTAGGAGTTGGGGAATTTATAAGATGTGAGAAGTCAATCAATGCAAAGGAATACATTCGAAAGTTAGAAACATGACTGTTACGAAGTATCCTGAATCTGGGAAGATCCCAGAACATTATTTTGCAACATGATAATACCTTTGCACACACTGTTAAAGTCACAATTATGGTTTTCTGATAATTCAATTCATGTGAATGTTATGCCCAGTCAAATCCTCGATTTAAACCCAATCGAGAATATTCAGTCCATAATATCTCGTGCGTTGGATGGAAGAACCTTTTCGAACAATAGCAAACTGGTGGAAGCTGTGCAAAGTGAATGGAATAGCATCTCCTCTTCACAGTGTTCCAGTTTGGTTGAGAGCATGTCTAAAAGGATTGATCTTTTAAAGAAATCAAAAGGGAATGCAATTCCATATTAAGCATTAATTAAAGTTAATGTCTTGTTCTATATTATTAGTCTCGTTAAGGTTTCCTGGTTCAATTTTTCTTCGTTCAATAAAGCTTTAAGTGCAATAAAATGTATAAAATTTGTTTGGCCCATTTTTTTTTGCTCACGAGTGTATGTGTTCCATTTCAAATGAGTAGTAAAGGTCAAGACCAGAAGATTGTCAAAACATGAGGCCCCCTCAAGACGAGAGCCATTCATATCAATTGATGCCAGATGGGGATCCGAGCGTTGATGATGTAAAGATTGGAGCTTGGTTTTTGAGGCATTAAAAGTAACAAGCCACCACTTTCCCTATTGTACCATTTGCTCAAGATCATAGGAGAGAGAATCGAAGAGAACTTGGTCATTTACGGTCTTAGATGTGCTACCATAGATGGTAGTGTCATCCGCATAAACGTCTACGAATGATGTAAGGATGTGATTTGGAAGATCATTAATGTAGATCAGGAATAGAGTTGGGCCCAGGATGGACTCCTGAACGACTCCAGCCTTAATACTGTGAGCTTCTGATTTTTTCCCATCAACCACTACTCTTATGAATCTATAAGAGAGAAATGATTTAATAATTGAGAAAAGATTTTCAGATATACCGTAGCTAGAGATTTTGTGAAGTAAACCTTTATGCCATACTCTATCGAAGGCCTTTGATATGTCAAGAGCATTAGCCTCCGTCGAGAGATTCGCTAATCATATGAGATATAACTGTAAGCACATCTGCTGTAGATCTAGCAGAACGGAAACCATATTGCATGTCACTAAGAAGGTTATTTTTGCCGAGATGGTTGATTACTTCTCTATTTAATACAGATTCCAGCAACTTACTCATGGGGAACATGAGACTTATTGGCCTGTACTGAGAGGGAGAAGAGTGATATTCTTAAATACAGTGCATACTGATGAGCATTTCTAGGGTGAGGGAAAGCAATTCTTCTTAAGACGACATTTAAACAGTTTTGTAAGTATAGGCGCAAGTTCTGGTTGAACTTTTTTTAGTACTATAATTGAAATACCGTCAGGGCAGGTTACTTACTGGTTTCAAGGTTTTTGATTAGCTTGGCAACATCACGTAAAGATATTTGCAAATCACATAGCGTGTTTTCTGATACAAGAAGAAATATTGGGGATTGATGGCCTTGATCGCAAAGAGTTTTGTTTTGTATGATGCTGAGGAGATTATCTCAGGTCCATTGATGATAGTTGGTATAGAGCACACGCATCTGTTCAGGATTCTTTTTCCTATTCGTCGAAATTGATGTGAACCAAGCCCCTGTTTAGCTAATTAGGACTTAACGGACTTAGCATATAATTCTCTTGCATTTTTTTTTACTTTTTTACAGTGGTTTCTGGCAGTCCTGAAAGCGGCTTTAGTCTCAGTACATCTATTATATTGGAAGAAATGGAAAAAGTGCATCTATTATATTGGAAGCAATGGAAAAAGTACATCTATTATATTGGAAGCAATGGAAAAAGTACATCTATTATATTGGAAGCAATGGAAAAAGTACATCTATTATATTGGAAGCAATGGAAAAAGTACATCTATTATATTGGAAGAAATGGAAAAAGTACATCTATTATATTGGAAGCAATAGAAAAAGTACATCTATTATATTGGAAGCAATGGAAAAAGTACATCCATTATACTGGAGGCAATGGAAAAAGTACATCTATTATATTGGAAGAAATGGAAAAAGTACATCTATTATATTGGAAGCAATAGAAAAAGTACATCTATTATATTGGAGGCAATGGAAAAAGTACATCCATTATATTGGAGGCAATGGAAAAAGTACATCTATTATATTGGAAGAAATGGAAAAAGTACATCTATTATATCGAAAGCAATGGAAAAAGTACATCTATTATATTGAAAGCAATGGAAAAAGTACATCTATTAAATTGGAAGAAATGGAAAAAGTACATCTATTAAATTGGAAGTAATGGAAAAAGTACATCTATTATATTGGAAGAAATGGAAAAAGTACATCTATTATATTGGAAGAAATGGAAAAAGTACATCTATTATATTGGAAGCAATAGAAAAAGTACATCTATTATATTGGAAGCAATGTAAAAGGTACATCTATTATATTGGAAGCAATGGAAAAGTACATCTATTATATTGAAAGCAATGGAAAAAGTACATCTATTATATTGGAGGCAATGTAAAAATTACATATATTATATTGGAAGCAATTGAAAAGGGACATCTATTATATTGGAAGCAATGGAAAATGGGCATCTATTATATTGAAAGCAATGGAAAAAGTGCATCTATTATATTGGAAGCAATGTAAAAAGTACATCTAATATATTGGAAGCAATGGAAAAGGTATATCTTTTATATTGGAAGCAATGGAAAAAGTACGTCTGTTATATTGGAAGCAATGGAAAAAGTACATCTATTATGTTGGAAGCAATGGAAAAAGTACATCTATTATATTGGAAGCAATGGAAAAAGTACATCTATTATATTGGAGGCAATGGAAAAAGTACATCTATTATATTGGAAGCAATGGAAAAGGGACATTATTATATTGGAAGCAATGGAAAAAGTACATCTATTATATTAGAAGCAATGAAAAAGGTGATTTCTGTGCTGCAATGTTGTTGGACTATATAAATAATAATATACATTAATACTGATTCAACACAAACACTATATATATATATATAAATATATATATATACCTACTTTATTTACTCACATAAAATTAATATACGAAAGTATAGATTTATCCGTAGACTTTAAGTATATACTTCAAAAGTGCTCAATACCTTAGTAGAGCTGGTTAGTGATATATAAAATATATATGGCGATTAAGCGACACTAAATATTCCGCGTTTCATCCATTTTAGGACTCCTCGGGCTTATGCGCGAATTCTGTGGTTGTTTATCGTTTTTATATGCTCCTCTTCTATTGAGATTTACTTAGCCAATCCGCTTTCTAGTATCCACCGCGCCCCTCCTATCAGACAATGGACATGCATTTTATCGGACAAAGGATCTGTTTTAAAACTAGGTTAGTGTTTTTTTTTGTTTTTTTAATGTTAGTTTATATAAATATATATATATATATGTGTGTGTGTACATACATATATGCACATATAAAATGAAAATATAATTGAATTTACCAAAATGATCCAAGATGGTAAAATTAAAGTAAATAATAAATATTAAAGAAATAATATTTATAAAATTATCTCAGCCAGATATAAAAGCTCGATAAAACCAAATAGGAAATAGAGCGTATAATATATGCAAACAGTTAATAAAATATGTTAAAACACACTTTGAAATGAGTTAAAAACATATTTAATCTGAAAAGGAAACACTAGATAAATGGATAGTCCTTAATCCGCGGAGTTTCGAAGAAATACTTTTCTTCTCATCAGAGAGTAGGAATTAGCAAAATGCGGGATCGGATTTTGCATGTAGAAGTATTTGATGAAACAACAAGTAAGTCAAAGATCTTACTTGAAAACAAAATAAGTTTAGCAGAGGGAATATGGTAAAGAAAAAGGTGATTACACATGAATGGATAGTCTGGTGGAAGATAAAAAATCCAGTGACGGTAAAATCCAAATGTAAAACTTCAAGAAAGTTAAAAGAATTTCCATTTGTACAAGTAAAATCCAAGGAAATCCCGTAATTTGGAGAAGATCGTCCATAATAATCCAAAGGCAGAAATCCATAGAATAATTCACAAAAACTCCCCGAATTAAGGACTATACATTTATCTAGTGTCTCCTTTTCAGATTAAATATGTTTTTACTCATTTCAAAGTGTTTTTTAACATATTTGATTAACTGTTTGCTCATATATGTGCATATATATATATATATATATATATATACATATATGTGTTATCGTTTATGTATATTCATGTTTATTTAATTTATTTATTTGTTTATTTTCTATTTGTTTTTGTTAGTTTTAAAACTATTTTGTATCAGTATCCTAGAGTAAATTTTATATTGTTAACACAGTTATTTGCTATTTCTCTTCTACAGTTTAATAGATGTTGCGGTTCTTTAAAGTACATGATAGAAAATTTGTCATGAAGGCATAATCTACATGGGTCGTCTAGGTCCCTACACGTGGTAGTTTGTCTTATTATTTTCCATTCGATTACCGGCGAATGTCCGCTTTATATATATATATATATATATATATATATATATATATATATATATATATATATAAAATATATATATATATATATATATATAAAATATATTTTAGTCATCGACATACAGTCCTGTTTCGTTGTATTACAACTCATCAGTGCCGCTAGAATAGCACCTATCCAAAGCCGAGGATCGAACCTAGAACCGTCGTGATGACAGTCGGCAGTTCTACACTTTGACCACGGAAGCGGTGCCCGTAACTAATCTGTCCGAATGTCTATTTAAATAAGCATCCGTCCGCAACTCGTAAAGTGCTCAAACGTTTGTTTGTAAACGAACCGCGAGCTTCGCATTTTTCAGCCAAATTAAGTAGCGAGTGAGATTATTTACGATAGTGCTCAACCCAAGGAGGGGAGGGTATATATATATATATATATATATATATATATATATATATACATACTCTCATATCCATCGCAATGTTACCACCAGACTTGGGGAGGAGCTATGTACAACCATATACCACGTATATACACGTGGATATATATATGTATATATATATATATATATATATATATATATATATATATATATATATATACTAGCAGTTCATCACGGCTTTGCTTCAGCCCTAAATACTGTTCATAACGGCCACTACGTGTGAATACACTTCATGTAAGATTTCAAATATTTAGACCATAACCTGTCTAAATAATTTCATAGAGATTACTGGGGTCAATTTTTTTAACTTGGACCCAAATTTTGATCCTTTAACATCAAAATACAAAGTTTTACCCATGTCCAAGTTACCTTCATCTAAAATTTAAAATATTTAGACCCCAAACTTGGCGGAGAAATTTGGTAGAATATGTAAAGTTCAACTCTATACCTAACAAAGCAAAAGAAACACTTTGATCCATGTCCAAATAACCTACATTTACAATTTGTGTTGGTTAGACCTGAAATGTGCTGAGACGTTTGGTAGTTTCCAAAGGTGAAATTGTTGAATTTTTACTAATTGACAGTCAAATTTCTCTGCGAAAACCGATTAAAGATATTATTTTCCAAACCTCACTTATGTCAAATATCGAGTCTCCACACCGAAAATTGACAGAGCTATTTAGTACGGAAATGTACACAAACCTCCCAACACACACATACATTTTCTCTTATATATATATATATATATATATATATATATATATATATATAAATTATTTAATTATTATAATAAAAATAAGTATATATATATATATATATATATATATATATATATATATATAACTAAACAAGAAAGGAAAATGAAGGTATTAAAACAATGTATGAATATATATATATAAATATATATATATATTCATTTATTAAAAAAAATCACATATATTTAGGGATGTCAGGTAAGTTGAAAATAATTATGCAATGGCCTAAAGACCCCCCACTCACCCAGTACCCCTAAATTAATGTGCACCCTGTTGAACAAATTAATAAATCTCTAATTAATATATAGTTTTTATACTTTCATTTTCTTGTTTACTCCTAAAAACTTTTTGTCGAGATTTGTTATTATCCCGATAAGTCTCACCTTAAACAATTGATTTTATTATCTTTCTTTAACTTTCACACGCACACACACTACACACAACTTAACATACACACACTCAAACACACAAACACTAATTTATATATGTATATACATATATATATATACATATATATATATATAGGATTCTCAGAATTTAAGAGAATATATAAATATTTCAACAGCCAGGCAACATCGCAGCTCACAAGAGCAAAGGAAGCCAACAAACTAGAAGTCTAAGACTCAAGTTTCGCCCTATTTTAGCTCATCAGTATGACACATCCGAACTCGGGATTTCAAAACCGAGCCTAGCATTGAAGACGATCGAGATTCAAATCCCTAGTTGGAATATGTCTTACTGATAAATCCAAAGATGAGGAAACTGGAGCGTTAGACGTTCAGTCTGTGGCCTTTTTGAGCTGCGACGTTGTCTGGCTGTGGAAATAACTATATACATAGATACATACATACATACATACATATATATATTTATATATATATATATAGAGAGAGAGAGAGAGAGAAAGAGAGAGAGAAGAGAGGGTTATACGAGTATATAATACGGATATATATACGAGTATATAATGCGGATATATATATATATATATATATATATATATATATATATACAAGAATAAAAAAGCATTGGAAATGCAAAAGGATATAGGGATGGTATGCCAAAAAGTATACAAAAAAAATAGCTATGAATGGCTAGGCACATGGAAATAGAATTGCATCCAAAGTATAGCCCTATAGCTTTTCTCCGATCTTCATTCCGTGCCATCATTACGCTGGAAAAATGGTGGGTTCTTTCTATCGATCCGGTAAAACTGCTGATGCTATTCTCTATCTATATAAGAGCCAGGTACGTCCAAGGATGGAATATTGTTGCCACATCTGGTCAGGAGCTGCTAGAAAAGACTTGTCCTGCCTTGATAGAGTTCAAAATAGACTTCGTAGCCTCGTAGGAGATGTCCTTTTCTCTTCCTTGCAACCTCTATCTCACAGAAGAGATGTTGCGAGTTTGTCTCTGATGTATCGTTATTTTCATGGAAGGTGTTCGACTGAGCTTCAATCTATGGTCCCCCCTCGCCAAACTTTCACAAGAAACACTCGTCTAGCTGTAAACACTATCAATAATTCCCCCCACTCTTTATCGGTGCCTAAACCTAAACGTAGATTCCATGAACAAAGCTTCTTTCTTAGAACTGCATGCATGTGGAATTGTCTTCCGTTTTCCTGCTTTCCGGCTGACTACAATATGGTTGTCTTTAAGTCTAACGTAAATAAGTTCTTGATGAGCCGTTTCATATAAGTTATCAAATTTACCAAATTTTCATTACTAATGATTACTATATTGTCCAATGTCGACTGTACACTCTTTACCCCTTATCCTTGAGTGGCCTCTTGGCCTTGATAAGTGGTGATGCCTATGTAAAAAAACAAAAAAAACATCTGGTCTAGCTCTCATGCTTACAAAGCTTTTTAAGCGTTTTCTTGAGGAGAATTGCTTCCCAACAGCCTGGAAAACCTCATAAGTATGTCTCGTATTTAAAATTCAGGTGATCGCTCATCTCCCCTTCAGTACAGGCTAATAATTCCTCTTTGCGTTATGAGTAAATTGTTGGAATCTGTGCGAAATAGGGAAGTAAAACACCTCAGCAAAAATAACCTCCTCAATGACATGCCATATAATTTCCGTTTTATTCTCGTTCTACTGCAGATGTGCAAGCAGTAATATTTCATAAGATGAGCGAATCTCTCTATGGAGGCATCCTTTCAAAGGGGAATTGCTCTTGGCATATCAAAAGCCTTTGATAGGTTAGGCATGAAGATCTACTTCACAAACTCTCCAAATACGGTATAGCCGGAAATGTCTTCTCAACTATTAAATCATTTCTCTCTGATAAGTTCATAAGAGTAGTGGTTGATGGGCAGAAATCAGAAGCTCACAGTATTAATGCTGGAGTCATTCAGGGGTCCACCCTTCGACCAACATTCTTCCTGATCTACATCAATGATCTCCCAAATCACATCCTCAGATCGTATACATTTATGCTGAGGATACTACCATCTATGGTAACACTTAACAGGCCGTAAACGACCAAGTTCTCTCTGATTCTCGTTCATCTGATCTTGCCCACGTGGTGTAACGGGGAAAGAGCTTGCTGGTTAACTTTAATGCATCTAAAACTAAACTTTTGTCTTTCCATCGTCGACTCTCTGATGGCCGTCCGGCATCAATTGAAATGACTGGCTCTCGTCTTGTGAGGCTTCATGTTTTGACAAGCTTCTGGGTCTGATCTTTATTCTTGATCTGATATGGAACACTTACATAAAATCCTTAGCTAAGATCGATTGAAAAATGGTGAATCTCTAGTAGATATCTCATAACTAGTGCAATTCTCTACCTGTACAAGGAACTGCTAGAAGTATTCATCTTTTATTGACAGAGTTCGAAATATCCCTGATTTATTCTTATATTCATGGCAAGAGCTCTAATATACGCCCCCTTTCCTGACTTACACAAAAAGCACACGACTAGCTAAAATCACTATCAATAATGTCCTATACTCTTTATCTGTGTCTAAACATAAACGTAGATGCAATTGACAAAGTTTCTCTCTTAGAATTACACGCCTGTTTAACTGTTCCATTTTCCTGCTTTCCAAATGACTACAATATGGTTGCCTTCAAGTCAAACGTAAACAAATTCTTGATGAGATATCCCCTTAAGTAATAAAATTTACCAAATTTCCACTAGTAACAATTACTACCATATTTTCTAATTGACTACCGTGTACTCATTAACACTTCTACTCGAGTGGCCTCCAGGCCTTGATAATTGGTGACTTGTTTGTAAAAGAAAAATGTCATTTCTCGTATTGACTTATTAGAAACACATGAAACGCTTTACTAATTTTTTTCTTTTAAGTGTCTGAGGGAGTGGCACTCGTCTGACAGGACGTTGCAATCATCATGTATGTATGTCAGGTCATGTCATGCCATATGCTACTGGTACCATGTAACCTAGTACTACCTGCCTCATGGTCGGGTCACCGGCGACTAAACTAGTACCTCCACCAGACTTGTTAGGTGAGGAGGGTGGCTAGTCTCCCTGAAGGATTAAAAACAAAACCTTCCAAAGGGCGAATGGACCCTTTTTCGGATTCAACGGTCAACTAGCACCGTGTGTGTTTGTGTATGTGTGTGTTGGGGTGGAGAGGACTCGTGTAAGCCGTGCTGAAGGCAACATTTCTAGGAGAAGCATATCTTTGATTTTAAAAAAACCATAAAGTAGGAGACCAGTATTTTTTTTTCACGCCTTCTGACATAGATAAAACTATTTTCTTACTATATTTTTTCTAAAGTAATATAAAGTAATTTCCGGTGATGAGTCGAAACCTAAAGATCGAGGAATATTATTGAGCCGCGTTTTTGCCGATGGCGCCTGCAATTAGTCTGTCATTGAAATTGGAATTATTCCATGCAAGATATTTTCCATGAGTTTTATTATCATTCTCTTATTGTTCCTGTTTTGTGGTTTTTGGTACACGTTCTTTTTACAACTATATTTACTGTATTTGCAATTTTGTTGCTGATTATATTAAAAAAATGCTTATTTAATAAGATCTGTTATCTATCTGGTGTGAGGGTTTCAGTAAGAATTTCTAAATAATAATGTTAAGTCGGACTTTTTTTTGTCATGTTCACTCCTTACAAAGCATATCGCCACTTGGAAGTATTTGAGGCCATGTCTTGGAAAGATTATGTTTGGTCCTGGATATGACCTTAAACTATATCCGATGGTGAGGCCACAGCTAGATGCGGTGAGTGTAGAGCCACCCTTTAACTTCTATTGCTCATAAGTCCACTTTAACACGGAGTGGTAGTACCTGTTAAGGTCTCAACTATTGGTTGAATAGAAACCGACTTGGAAAAAAAAAAATCTATTAAAATATTTTTCTTCAAAATCACTGGATTCGCCATTAAATAACCTGAAAAGGTTGATATCAACATTTTCAGGTTATTTAATGCCGAATCCAGTCATTTTGTAAAAAAGTCGTAAAAAAGAACTAACCAACCAACCAACCAACCAACCAAAAAGTCGTAAAAAAGAACCAACCTACCAACCAACCAACCAACAATATCTTTGTTTTCGTTACATTTAAACTACAACCAGGGAAGCATATAGTAGGAAGGGAATTCCAAAGTCTAGCTCTCCAACAGAAGAAATTATTAGAATAGAAAGTGTTTTGGCATTTAGAGACAACAACAGTGAAGGGATGGGATCTTGTTGCTAAGCGGGTGTGTCGGGGATATGTACCTCGAGGGGGTACAAGTGAAACAAGTTCATCAGAACACATTCCATAAAAATATTTGTAAAACAGGCACGGTGATACAATATTGCGGCGATGGGACAGGGGCTGGAGCTTAGTTTATAAAAAAAGGACGTGATTATATTGACAACTCTCTTTTGGATTTATGTAAGCTTTTCTAGTGGAAAATTAAAACAAAAAAAATAACCTGTTTCCGTTGCGTTTTTACTAATGTAATAATAGCGGGATTGTATGAAGTTTAGGTCCCGTATGTTGGCTTCTCTTTAATGTCAGTTAATATCCAAGTATCCTGAGCAACAACTGTTATGTCAAATTGGCTCCAACTCTTGTGCTATCGCCTCAATGTTGCATCTCTGTGCATGGTTTACAAGTACTTTAATGAATTGTTCTCCAATGTACTCATTGCCTTTCTGCCCCCATATCCGTTATGGGGTAAAATGGTAATAAGAACAAAGGAACACAGGCTTTTTAGGAAACGAACATGTATTCACATAGATTACAGGCAAAGACAGTTGAGAATACCATTCCTCAACTGTTGACGTTTGCACACGACCTGCTTCGTCGCGTACAAATCTCGGACTGCCAGGCAACGGTACTCGATACCGGAAGTGACGTCATGAGTCCATTAATCTCATGGAGGGGCTGCTCCAACAATATCTCCTACAAAAACGCCTACCGACAAAATCGTACCCCTTCACTGTTAAGTTCCTTTAATAAAAGAAAGCTTTCTACTCTAATAGATGCTTCCCTCGAGCAAGTAGACTTTGGAATTCTCTGACCGTTACCTTATTTCCTAACTGAATTGACATGCAGAAGTTTAAATGTTACGTAAAAAAACATCATGTTATCTTTATTAGGTATTAGCCTGGGTGCCAAGCGTTGCTCGGGCGTATGGAGACGTAAGTTGAGGAAAAAAAAATTGTATAGGCAAGCGGGCTCGAACTCGTGATACGAAGGCGAAAAAAGAAAGTGGAGATGTGGGTAAGGATGTTGGTTGAGCAAGAAAAAAGGAAAATTGCGAGTGCAACAAAAAGTAGTAAGCGAGCTCGAACTCGTGCAGCAAAGGATGAAAAAGAGGTAAAAAACACTCTTATCAATGTGCCTACCATTGTTGTGACGTCACTGCCGGTCGAAATAAGGTCATATTTGTGACACTGCGGGATGCGAGGGTTGAATTACTTGCAAAAAAATAACAGCGAAAAAGCTGACCCTCCCTGTGGAAAATTAAATATTGTAAAAACAAACAATATTATGAAAAAAAAAAAACAATTAAAAAATGAACGTCATGCAATACGAACGGCCCAGCGGTGGCCGGGTGTTTGAAAAATTCGAAGAAAGTTTGAGGGGGGGGGGGGCTCGAACTCGAAACATTGAGGCGAAAGAGAAAAAATACGCGAGGAAATAACTAAAAAGTCAATTAGGTCAAATATCAATTCCG
>NC_136489.1:165862492-165894992 GCF_053919585.1 Euprymna scolopes | reverse complement strand
TATGTGGCCAACGTGGAGGCACTGTAGTAGCCTTGATGTTGGAGAGGCTATGTACTGGCAGGAAAAACTTATGCATAGCTTCTCCCTTTTCACCGTGACTTTAGCCTGAGGTGTTAGCTGAAAGCAAGAAGGCATGCAAGCATGATCTTTACACTAACTTTTACCTAACACACTAGACGCATCATATCCCCTGGTCCTATCAAGAAACCGAACGTACACACACATTCATTGTATATAACACCACTTTATACAACAATATATTTTTAACTGGAAACTTTCTTGTGTGAAAAGAACGGTTTTCATTGAGACGTAGTAAATAACTTGATAAGTTGATAAAGGCCTTGAATAAATTTGACATTTTCTCATTCCTTAATAACCCCAAACCTCTCCTCATTCATCACAGAGTATTTGTCTTCCTTGAATCCTTTACGCCGCTCAGAAGCTGATGCTCGATTCATGCAAAAGCAGTGTGAATCATTACATACTTTTCTGTGGCTTTATTCTAAGTTTGAGAATTTTATTGCATATCGTTCTACTAAAATTGCAAGATTGCTCGCAGTACTTTCCGAAATAGCAGTTAAAACTCAATATGCTTACTAATCTGATTTTTGTTTAAATTGAAGTTAATTTCATTCGCTTAAATTTTATCTTTCTACTCAATGATATACTTCTGAAAACATACTATGCATTCTTTATATTTATTTTAATATTTTACGAAGTAGCACTCATTGTACACACACACACACACACACACACACACACACACATATATATATATATATATATATATATATGCAATGTTTATTTTTAATGCTTACCTTTAATTTTGTCTTTACTTCATCTTTATTTTTATCTTCAATTTTACTTCTATTTTATTTTCAGCTTAATTATTACTACTACTATTATAATTTTCATTTCTATTATCTCTCGTACTATTATAATTACCCTACTATATTTTGGTATATTTTTAACATTCTCATACGTAGTAATGGCTTCTTTACTGCCTCACTTTGACATCAATATGTATACTTAACATTTTGCATCAAGTTAAACTCACTCATAGGTATTGCCACCCTAATCTCCGACCGTCTCCTTATGATTATACTCCCTATATCATAACAGTAGAAACTTATATATATATATATATATATATATATATATTGCCGCATATTACCTTTCATTTTAACCCCCCAACACCAAATTAGAAGCGAATTTATAGCCGCCATTTGCCGTTTACGTGGCACCTATCAAAATCAAAATTACCCACTCCATAGAAAATAGACACTCCACAAACCGTTAAAATAAATTACCATGCAGCAACAATACACCTCCTATTTAACCATAAACCATATAACCCTGAATCTCAATACTATAATAAATACCATATATATTCTTATATATCATACTATATATAATAAGCTTCTTGTTTATTTAGAATTCAATAAAGCTTCACCCATATTCTATAATTCCTCTTTATCTCTTTCGTCCCTAATGAACCTTACGCTAGTCCGCATCTTCCGCGTGCCAGCTATCACCTTCTCTACTCTTCTGATGAGAAGCATTAGGCCTCGAAATGCCCTGGCATAAAGAGTCACTTCTACCCCCAAATTTTGCCTGTATTCCATTATTAAATAAATGATCCATTCTATATCTACCAATATATAGTCTTGTGTCTTCATTTCATACTCTTGTTGTATAAGATCCAATAATTATTGTTGAGCTAAAAATTATCGGGACAAGTCTCCTTTGTAGAGTTGAAATTTCTCTTTTCCTTTTAAATCAAGTTATATATATATATATATATATATATATATATATATATATATATATGTTCTCTGCTCTATTTCATATTGAGCTTTTTTATTCGGTTGGGATTAAATTATCTATATATAAATACTGGTATATTCGATTGTGTATATCAGGTAAATACTACATCCTTTTGATTTCATTACTTATATATATATATATATATATAATATATATATATAAAATTTCTTATATATATATATATATATATATATATATATATATATATATAAGAAATTTATTACTCTGAGTCCAGAATGAGTTTACATATTGTTTACCACTGGTAAATATATATATATATATATATGTATATATATATATATATATATATATATATATATATATATATATATATGTTGGGCGAACATCCCAAAGATTGGATTTCCGTTTGAATTAATGTGTGCCATCAAGATTTCTTATGCAAATCTTTCACCCTCTGATGTTCTGCGATTTGTGAGCACCTTATAAATAACAATATGTGTGGCACGAATTTCAGTGCCGACCTGTTAACGATCTTGAGTAAGTCGCACTCGCCCTTTCATTTAAACATTCTAGAGACTATTTTTATAAAGTCTTTGAGCCCTTTTCTTTCTAAGCAAAAGGAAATTTTTTTAGAACTTAATTTAGTTTATATAAACAATGAATATGCAGACATACATATATATATATATATATGTGTATGTTCGTATGTCTCTGTATGTGGATGTGTACAAATGAACATATGTATGTGTCTGTATGTATGCGTATTTGCGCGTAGGTTGGCGTATGGATTAACCCTTAACTCCTAAAAACAACTCATTGTCAACTGAAATGAACGGGTCGACTAATAGAACATTCTAAATGGAACCTTTTACTTGTTAAACATATATTACACTTACAAACACCTTTTTTCTCTCCCTCCATCTCTTTTTCTCTCTCTTTCTCTCTCTCTCGCATCTATTTCACATACATGGCTAAACAACCAAAAGCAATCAAAACTTTACAAACATAAAAAATACAAGTCCTCCTCCTCTCCTTACCCCCTTTTTACCATCCTCTCTCCCCTCCAGCTACCTATATCCATATATCTCCACCCACACGTACCTGCATCTGTTACCCCCCACACACTACAATCTAATGTATTTTACCCTTCAAAACTTAAATATTGTCGATACCCGCCTCCCTACCACTTATTATCTCCTACCCCCTTTTTGTTTTTCGTATTTCCTCTAAAACACTTCTCCACAATACTAACAACCATTTCTGTAAGGTCTGACGAGGCTGTTGGATCGTAAACATGGTCCAACATCTAAAACATATGTAACCAAACAGATAAAACGGCAATAAAAAAACCCACATATTTGCTCTGCAATAGCATTGATCACACTCTTCAGGTTTTTACTAATTACCAGTTTTACTAAATATACCTATATATATATATATATATATATATATATATATATATATATATATATATATATATATATATATATATATATATATATATATATATAATAATAAATTACAATAATCTATATTCCATATATATATATTACCAGTTTTACTAAATATACCTATATATATATATATATATATATATATATATATATATATATATATATAATAAATTACAATAATCTATATTCCATATATATATATATATATATATATATATATATATATATATATATATATATGGAATATAAATTATTGTCATTTATTACTATTGAGCACGTATTGAGCACTTTTGAAGAAAATACTTAAAGTTTACTCATAAATCTATACTTTCGTATATTAATTTTATGTGAGAAAATTAAATACTTATATATATATATATATATATATATGGAATATAAATTATTGTCATTTATTATATATATATATATATATATATATATATATGTAAGTATTAAATTTACTCACATGAACTTAATATACGAAAGTATACATTTATGCGTAAACTTTAAGTATTTCCTTCAAATTGCTCAATACGTAGGTAGAGCTAGTTAGTAAGTTATAAAATATATATGGCGATTAAGCTATACTGAATATTCCACGTTTCATCCACTCTAGGACTCTTCAGGATTATGCGCGAATTTTGTGGTTGTTTATCGTTTTTAAATGCTCCTCTTCTAGTGATATTTTAGTTAGCCAATCAGCTTTCTAGTATCCACTGCGCCCTTCCTATTAGCTAATGAGCATGCATGTTTCGGACAAAGGCCTATTTTGCCTCTGGTTGACCTGTTTCTTTGTGTGTGCTCTATTTAGTTTCTGGATCTGTTTTAAAACTAGGTTATTTTTTTTTTGTCTTTTTAATGTTAGTTTATATATAAATATATATATGTGTACATACATATATGCACATATATATATACATATATATACATACATATATGTGTGATCGTTTATGTATATTCATGTTTATTTAATTTATTTATTTGTTTATTTTCTATTCTTTTTGTTAGTTTTTAAACTATTTTGTAGCGCTATCCTAGAGTAAATGCTCATTGGCCGATAGGAAGGGCGCGGTGGATTCTAGAAAGCCGATAGGTTAACTAAAATCTCAACTGAATAAGTGTATATAAAAACGATAAACAATCATCGCATTCGCGCATAAGCCTGAGGAATCCTAGAGTGGCTGAAACGCAGAATATGCAGTGTAGCTTAATCGGCATATATATTTATAAATTACTATATATATGTGTGTGTGTGTGTGTGTGTTTATATATATATACACGGAAACACAACAAAAAGAACAAATACTTATGATATATTTTACATTTTAATACATTTACATATGTTTCTGTTTGCGAATAAATATAACAAAAATCTGTTTGTTTGGCTTCCGTTTGTCTTTTTATACAACTGCTATTCATACAAATGAACATGCTTCTTGTTTGGTCGTACTCCATCATTCACAGCCAGAATAATTGCTTTTAATATTCACTTTTATTTAAGTTGTAGGTTTGCATGTACTTCTATTATTTCATTTCGTTAAACCTTGTAAAATTTGAGTAATAAAGAGTCATTCTTGTGTTCCTATACAGAGAGCAGATAAATAACGATGTTGCTAATTTGGATAATTTTAGTTGAAGATGCGCAACTTGAGGCGTGTTAACCATAATACATCTATCTCTGTATCTGTCTCTTTGTATCTCAGTCTTTGTCTCTTTCTTTCTCTATCTCTATCTCTCTCACTTTCTCTCTCCCACTCTCTCTCTCCATCTCTCTCTCTCACTCTCTCTCTCACTCTCTCTCTCTCTCTATATATATATATATATACATATACATATACATATATATATATATATATATATATATATATATATATATATATATATATATAGTAATTTATAAAATATATATGGCGAATAAGCTACACTGAATATTCCGTGTTTCATCCACTCTAGGACTCCTCAGGCTGAGGAGTCCTACATTGATGAAACGCGGAATATTCAGTGTAGCTTAATCGCCATGTATATTTTATAAATTACTAACTAGCTCTACCTACGTATTGAGCAGTTTTTAAGTAAACAATAAAAGATTACGCATAAATCTATACTTTCGTATATTAATTTTATGTGAGTAAATTGAGTATATATATATATGTGTGTGTGTGTGTGTGTGTGTGTGTGTGTGTGTGTGTGTGTGTGTGTGTGTGTGTGTGTATTTCCGGCAAGAAGATATCCAAAAATTGAAAATAATTGAATTTCAACGACGGTCGTTTATGATGTTCAATCATAAGAGAACAAATTATATCTTTTTTTTTATTTTTGTTATGTAAATATAATCATATCTTGCTACGAGGTGTAGACCGTTTCAATCATATGAGATATCATCAGGCAAGTAAAATTAAGGTACAAAAATTTAAAAAAACCTTAGGCTTTTTAAAGATTTTTAGGAAAAAATTTTTTTCCTTGACTGGCAATGGGCAAAGATTAAAGTTCTTATAGATTTAAATTGATTTACAAGGTGTTATTTCTGTTAAAAGACGGGGGAGAGGTTAAAAAGGGAAAATTGAAGGAGTAGTTTGAGGCTACAGGGAGTAGTAAGGAGAAGGGGTAATATAATAATATAGAGAGTGTGCGTGAAACTAGTAGGGGCGAGAGGAATAGAAGCGGAGTGAACACAGTTGTCACGATTTATTATTTTCAATCATCATGATCTATATATTTAAGTTTTAATTTTCTTACTCTTATATATGTACATATATATATATATATACATATATATATATATATATATATATATATAAGTAAAATGAAACTTACAATTGAATTTACCAAATGATCCAAGATGGTAAAATTAAAGTAAATTATAAATATTAAAGAATTAATATTTATAAAATTATCTCAGCCAGATATAAAAGCTCGATAAAACCAAATAGGGAATAGCGCTTATAATATGAGCAAACAGTTAATAAAACATGTTAAAAAAACACTTTGAAATGAGTTAAAAGCATATTTAATGTTGAAAGGCAACACTAGATAAATGGATAGTCCTTAATCCGCGGAGTTTCGAAGAAATATTTTCCTTCTCATCAGAGGGTAGGAGTTGGCAAAATGCGGGATCGGATTTTGCATGCAGAAGTATTTGATGAAACAACAAGTAAGTCAAAGATCTTACTTGAAAACAAAAAAAAAGTTAAGCAGAGGGAATATGGTAAAAAAAAAACAGGTGATTATACACGAATTGATATTCTGGTGGAAGATAAAAATCCAGTGACGGTAAAATCCAAATGTAAAACTTCAAGAAAGTTAAAAGAATTTCCATATGTACAAGTAAAATCCAAGGAAATCCCGTAATTAGAAGAAGATGGTCCATAATAATCCAAAGGCAGAAATCCATGGAATAATTCACAAAAATGTGTACAAGGAAAAAAAGAAAGGATTCCAATAATATTAATAATAATATTTTTTTGTTTTCAAGTAAGATCTTTGACTTACTTGTTGTTTCATCAAATACTTCTGCATGTAAAATCCGATCCCGCATTTTTCTAACTCCTACCCTTTGATGAAAAGGGAAGCATTTCTTCGAAACTCCGCGGATTAAGGACTGTCAATTTATGTAGTGTCTCCTTTTCAAATTAAATATGTTTTTGACTCATTTCAAAGTGTTTTTTACATATTTTATTTAATGTTTGCTCATATATATATATATATATATATATATATAAATATATATATATATATATATATATATTTAATCAACGAAAATTCAAATATTAAACGAGCCGGGCTTCCTTTCTCGATTTAAAGACAGAACGGGCCACTTAAATTCTCCTCCAGACTATACAATCTGTGTGTACACAGTTCGCTCTACAAAAACACTTTCACTTAGAAACGTTGTCAACCTTCACCTCGTCGATATCGTAAATATCTGACATCCTTAAAGAAGACTTTCTTACAGAAAGATATTGGAAAAACAAACGCAAATAAAACGTCAGTAATTATCTTCCTCAAACAAACAAACGGAGACCAACAACAATTACAATCATACGGCGAACAGGGTTATAAAGATGCTGACAATGTCTCGGCAATCCTTTTTATAATAAAAATGTGAATACTTCCCAAATAAATGACGTCTTTGAATATTAATCCTGATTGTAAAATTATAATCAATAATAAAACTTTATCATATTTCATTGGTTTCTGTCGGAATTAGCGTACAGATGAGTAGGGGGGGGGAGAAAAAACGGTTTAAGTCTTGTAACGAAATGTCGACGATGCTTACAAGCAGTCTTTCCTTGTAAAAGTAACAAATGGGTAACGATGGTCGAGGTGCAATTAGTCTAAAAAAATAGCAACAACTACTACAACAACAGTAGAGCCGCCACCCCTTTTTATCTACTCCAACTCTCAGTCAACGAGATTCACGCGTGACTGGAATGTCTATTTAACTTGTAAGGAATAGGCACTACGGTTCTTTGATTAACGGACCACCGGCCGTGTTGGTCACAGCTACCAGCAATCCTTTCTTCCCCACCGACCTACCCTTGACAAGTCAGCCAATTCAAAATTCTCACTTATCAGTTTTTGTCTCCATATTTCTCTCATCAATAAACGACCTCGCACTGTCACAGGTAGATACAGAGACAAAGGATCAAATACCTTTGAGGTCTCCGATAATAGTTTCCTCTTAGTTGATGCCTCCAAGTCGCATGATGGTGGGGAGACTCTTATAGAATCTTGGACAGGGTAATATTGATACCCCAGCACGTTTTCCCAACCAGAGTCGAACCTGATAACGTTCCATCTGCCTCCATTTTCTTTTGGAGTGTTACACAGTTGGAATTGAAAGACTGTAAATTACAATTTCCCTTCTGCAGATTCTCTCTCGCAGAGATATACAAATCAGATAGATTTTCTGCATTATTCGCAGTTTTCACTAGGTTGTCAACATAAAAATTGGATTTCAATGCTTCCGAACATTCATCCAAAGGGAATTTCTCTGCATGAAACTTTAACACGTATTTTAAAATAAAAGGTCTTGCATTGAAGCAAAAATAAGGGTGTTGTACCTGTAGCAATGTAATTTTTCACCTGTCTACAGAAAAAAGCAAAACCGATTACGATCCTTTTCCGATGCCAGACGAATAATCAGAAATGCTTTTCTGATGTCAGCCAACAAGACATATCGGTTTGTTCGGAATCCGATCATCAATTTTAACATGTCTAATCAGGTTCACTCCAGGATATACTTCTTCGTTCAATGATACTGAGCCCTTATGTTTATAAGAACAATTAAATACCGGTCTCACCTTGGTAGTAGTCTTGATCAGCCAAATAAAAATGGGTTAGGGGCATTACTTATCACACGCCCCTCGTATATATATATATATATATATATATATATATATATATATATAAGTAAATTTATCACTTATTTCATTTCTTCTCCGGGTGGTGGATGAACAACTCATATTTCGATGTTCACCAAATTCTTAGCTGAGAGACGAGAAAAAGAAACTTAGCGATTGCATTGTTTAATAAAATTGGTCGTGAATTGCATAAAAACGTAAAATATAGCGATTTCTTTCATACTACGAAATACTTCTCTTAAATAAAAAAAACTTATAGCAACTGTGTGACAAAAGTTTGGAGATAGTTACTCTTAGTAGAATGCATCTGCTATATTAAGCTTTGAAAAGTATAGCTTTCTACTACTAGCTAAAAGCCCGACATTGCCCGGGTCGCTCATTACGTTTAAAAAGAGCTTATGTATTATTGTAGAATCATTCCTCTATTGGTTATTATATATTACGCGGAATATATTGCCCGGTGGGAGTATGCGAAAAAAAAAAAACAATAATGATAATGTCGTTTATCAAATTCCGTCTGTGTTTATTTACAAAATCACGTCAGCTGATATTTGGGCTTGACGATGAATGCCTTAGTAAAGTTAATTCTGAGTATTATCTACTTTTCAAATATATGCAAACGACGAAATTATTTGCGGCGATTTTAAACGGTTTCTTTTTTTAATAGTAAATTAACTCATTGACAAGAAGAAATTTTAATAAATTGGTGCGGTACACCCGGTATTGTACAGGGGGATCATTCTATCTGTAACCGAATGCTCTACCACTAAGCTATATTTTCAAATTATAATACATCTGTTTTGTTTAAATAAATGATTTCCTGATATTTTATTATATACTTTGGCCGGTTTAAAGTGAAATATTCCACTGTAAAAATTATCCTTTTTTTAATCTACAAGATAGAAAATCTAATTGTAAGATTGGGTGTTTTCAATGGTCGATACTTATCGGATGAATGTTTGTACAAAACATATCTAAGAACGCAGTCAGACATATAAATAAGCTTAAAGATGGGCTCAGCGGTTTCGGAACTCATAAGAAAGGAACTCAGACACACAAAGTGATTTTTTTATGTAACCATAGAGAGAAAGGTAATAACAATTCTTTTTGGCTCCATAATTGGTAATTGTAATAGTTTGGTACTGTTTGTTGCTCACCGCAAAAAAAAAAAAAAACGTATTTACACTTACTCGGCCAATCTCTTAAATATGTTTACCTTCACCTCAGTAATTTTAATGTTTTATTTTTTTTCGGGAGATAACGGCGGCCAAGTACTTAACGACATTGACTGACGCCCTGGGTTTTCACAAAAATCATTTTAATTTAAAGATGTTGACAACCGGTTCGTCACGAAAGTATCTCGTGTCTTTCTAGAAAGAATTCTAACTGGAAAAGTATAGGGCAAGCGAGTAATAACTATATAAAATTATAACTTTTTGATTTGATAAAGTTTTTTGTTACCTTTATCCAAAACTTATTTTTTTAATTCTGTCCATTTGATTGTTGCATTTACATTAAATAAACTTTATAATAGTTAAACGGAATCAAAGAAAACTTGATTTAAGTTTATTCTTTTTCTTTTACTAAATATGTTACAAGAAAGGCTGTTCTCTTTTCTTATAAATTAGTAAAAACATTAGATTAGTGGAAAATGAGATAAGGATAAGCCGAGACTCGAACCTGGTAATCAAGGTTCAGAGATAGATTCAGAAAATGGAATGGTAGAATTTCGGTATTGTTAAATGTCATATATAATAGTTAGATATTGTTTGTATTGTAAAAAGAATTTAATTGTTCTTTCTGTTATGAAAACTGAATTTAAAAGTTCAGCTAAAAAGAATGAAAAACACAAATTAAACACATATTGTAAAAAATAGGTTAGGTTAAAAATAGGTTAGGAGAATTCTTTGTTTGCAGAAGTGTGTTTTGGAAACGACGCTTAGCCACGTGAGTTGGTCACGTTTTGAACCTGACGCCATAGAGAAAAACAATTACTCAATATAGGAGCTAGTTTTAGTGAGACAGTCAAAGTTAGAGAGACAGAGGGAGAGTCGGCAGTCGAGCAGAAGAGGGTCCCTTTAGAAGTGAAGGGAGAATATTTAGAAACGAATTTGAATTCCTGACGGCAATCATCATTTCGACCAGTCATATTAAATAAAGAACATCATGGATTTTTGTAACTGTTGTCTTCGTGTCGTAATTCAACAATTGAAGTTAATGTGTTAATCATCTTTAATAAACTTTGTATAACCCCCTTCCAAGTAATGTCTCTCTCCATCATAAGTAATGATTCCCCCTCCTTTGTTAAAAGAACTGATCACCCTCTCTCCTCGCTAATACAAGGTGCCTCCCCCCAAAAAACAGAGGACATTCAATTGTTTTTCTGAGCATTTTGCAGTCAACGGAGGAAAAAGGGCCAAAGACCCTAGCGTTTTGATGTGATGTTTTTAATATAATAAACTAGTTATGACTAAAGTTTCATTTCATTCGGACAAAACACTAGGAAACGGGGCCTAATTAGAGTTGGAGCTCGTTCTTTGGGTCGCCCTGTATATGTTATAAGAATCCAAAGGACTGTAATACGTATAAAGGTCACCCATCATCGTTACCTCTGTGTCACATGTCCCCGTCGCTCTTTAAAATGTACCTGTTATATAACAAATAGTAAAATAAGTTTTCGTATCTACCATTAATCAAATTATTCTATCGGGTCCGTTTTGCATATATTTCGTATTCGATGAAAATTAGTATTTTTCTTAATACATTTGCATAGTCTAAGGTCGTAATTTCCATCGTTGTATTTTACTGTCAATATCCCAAAACTTGTAAAAAGAAGATATAACTTAATGTACAGGGTCGTGCGATAAAATTGTCGACCCGGAAAAGACGACGTGATTCCATTTCTACTTGAGGAACACGGGTTTTCTTTTTTGGTTGCAGGACTATATACTTGTTTGCCAGTTGTGTACAAATCCCAAGGGCGATAGGAGCCTGAATGTGGCACAATGTGTAAACGAGCTATATCGGATATGCGGCGCTGTAAAACTCATCTACCGATCCAAGTTATGACAACAGGACTATTGCCAGCACACTCCAAATGAAAATCTGAACGGTTCAACGCTTGAGGATACAATTCAGCGAAGCTTTCGGCCACGGTTATGGTCAATGGTGTGGTTTCAAGTAAGGGCCGTATTATGCTACCTCAGATTTTCGAAGTCAGGTTGAAGGTCAACAGCTAAGTGAGCCTGGATGCTCTGAAGTATATGGTGATCCCCTGGTGCAATGAAACGGCAGCTAGCAAATCCTGGGTGTTCAGCCGGACTCGGCCTCGGTCCATAAGTCTATAGAGACCCAAGATTTACTTTGTCCCCTTTTCTCACTAGTCCCCCTTCTCCCTCGAACTGACCTCGCTGGGCTACTTCTTTTAGTCATTCATCGAGGACATCACCGACAGAACCACCTACACCACCAAAGCCAGCCTGATCGTCGCCATCCGTCGAGTATTTGACGAAGTCCTGCTGGCGTGTCTGGAAAACGCATGCTCACAGTTCCGGACCCGTGTATATGCGGTTATTGAGGTTTAAGGCGGCTACATTGAATATATGTTAGCTCTACTAAATAATCAAGTTACCTGAATTTATCTTTTCAATCAAAGTTATATAATAAATCTGTACTATTGTTTTTTCAGGGCGATACATTTGTCGCTCTAACTAGTACAGATAAAGAAACAGTTAATTGTCAAATTCGATTGTGTGTATTTTGTTTTGTTTTATTTAAGATTAAATTAAACATGAATGAGATATGTACATTAATATAGAGATATAAATATATAAACTAGATACAAGGGGAAAAACATACATGAGCTTGCGAGCTTTAGGGAGGGTGGAGCCACTCTTCAATTTTCATTGCTCCCAGGTCCACTCTTACCCGGAGTGGTAGCACCTGTTAGAGTCCCAACTATGGGTTAAATAGAAACCAACTTGAGAAAAAATATATTCTATCAAAGAAATGTTCTTTAAAATCACTGAATTATGCATTAAACAACCTGAAAAGGGTTGATATACCGTAAAACATCAACCAACAAACCAACAATTCATGTGCACAAATGAAGATGTTTTGAAAAGATTTAAATAATTACGCATCAAACTTCGACGTCTGCAAATGTATTCGCCCTTCAAGTGCTTTTTTCCTTCATCCTATTGGGTCCTATTATCTTTCCACTTTAGGTCGGATGCATTACAAAGAAATGTGCATAATTAATTCTTTGCTGTCGGCTCGTGTATTTTGTTAAGAAAACGAATTCTTTGAAATGCTTTAGGAGAGATTTAGTTGGCGATTCGGATGAACGTCAACTTTGCAACGGTTATAACTCGATTTATTTCAGTAATTCCCACGGAAATGTTTCAGTTTAACATCTAAGTAGCTGTCCGCGAGAAAGATTATTAATTCACATTTCGTCTTTATAGAAATAGAATAATACAGCCATGTCAACATGACCCAAGCGAAAATCGCAAGATAAAGATTACACACCAATAATTGATAGAATGACAACAGAAAAAAGTCAAAAAAACTATATAAAAAAAGAAAACGTTAGAATTTTTTTTTTACACAGTGATCACCACTTATCAAGGCTCGGAAGCCACTCAGGGATAAGGGTTATTGCAAGTACATTACGTTAGTGTGGAGATTTGATGAAGTGTTTACTTAAGGGGGCGGTTCATTAGGAATTTGCTAACGTTTGACTTGAAGACATCCAAGTTGTAGTCCGGAGGGAAGCAGGCAGACGGAACAGAGTTCCACAGGCGTGCAGTTCTAAGAAAGAAGCTTTGTTCATGGAATCCACGTTTTGATTTAAGCACAGATAAAGAGTGGGGGAAATTTTTTACAGTGGATTCAGCTAGACGGGTGTTTTTCGTGAAAGTTTGGCGAGGGGGGACCAGAGATTGGAGTTCAGAGGAGCACCTGCCATGGAAAAAACGATAAAACAAGGATAGGCTCGCTACGTCTCTTCTGTGGGAGAGAGGTTGAAGGGTAGAGAAAAGGGCATCCCCCACTAAGCCACGAAGTCTATTTTGTACTCTGTCAAGGCAGGATCGGCTGTTTTTAGCAGCTCCTGCCCAGATATGGCAACAGTATTCCATCCTTGGACGTAATTGTTTGCAGAGTATCTTTCAATTGAAAATACAACGTGCATTCATTAAGTTTCCCGACTTTGTTTTCGTATAGACACTTTTATTGATAGCACAGGCATGAAACTCTAGTGTCTATTGAAGTAATCTCCCCCGGATGCAATGCACTTGTTGTACCGTTTCAATAAATTCTGGGAGTCTTTATGGAGGTCTTCCTGTGTGAGCGTGTCAATGACCTTCGTCATAGCCTCTTTCATCTTCTCAGTTGTCTCGAAATGACAGCCTGTAAGGTTTTCACTGAATTTAAGGAATACCCAAACTCACAGGGAGCAAGGTCAGGATTATAGGGAGGGTGAGGAACTATCTTCATGCTCATATCGGTCAAATAGTTTGTGACAAAATGTGGAGGTTATTGTTCTTAATATAAATTGAGTATGGGTGACCCTGGCAAAATTCTGGTTAACATCCCTTCTGGGGTTTTAAAGGTTAAAATATCATGCCTTTGTGGAACTCTTTTTTCATATTACTCAAAAACTTGATATGTATAACTATATAGTCGTTATCCATGATGCTGAATTCAAATGTGCATGTCTTAAGGCGTGAAACTGCATCGTTTGTCCGTTTTTACTAGGGTTTGGTGTTCTCAGGAGCTCAAATGCCCCAAATTTTCAAAATAAATTACACATTTTACCCCTATCCCATAACTTTTACTCCATCCATTAGATTTTTCTGAAATTTGGTGAAAATTTGAAGGCAATGTTGGCCCTTCACACTTCTCACATTCATCATTTCTTCACTAATTTTTGTGGTGTCATCTCACATACAGCACCAGAGGGGGGGGGCACGTACGCGCGGCTTGTTTTGTTATATATATATATATATATATATATATATATATATATATATATCCAACACTGCCTCTCTGAAATCATTAACCAATTTCAAACAACACAGAAAATAACCTTAAAAAAGAAACTCAACGCCATATACAAAGGTAATATAGTACTCCCCCAACACACACAAAACTACATTAATCTCTCTAACCATGAACTTACTAAATACTAAAAAGAATTTCTTGAACTAGAACCTAACTTCCATTTATTCAATACCTACAACCATTATAACAAAAAGGCTGAAATCGAACTTTTATATGAAAATATTGTTAATCTGGAAAAAGAACAAATGATCACCACACACCCAAATATAAAAGATATTCTTAAGGCTGAGGCCATAAAAAACAGATTTCAGAAAATCAATACCGTCTTAACCAGTAACTTAAAAAAAATCCGCGAACGAACTTAGAAGTCACCCTAATCTTATTATTAGGAAAGGTGATAAAACCAACATATATGTAACACTTGATAAAGCCGAGTATTTTCAGAAACTTCAAATTATTTTAGATGACCCTAATAAATTTAAGAAAGTTAGAAAAAGTTCTGTCAACGATCTAAAAACGAAAGTCAATAAATTAATCACAGCCAATAATGCTACAATAGACCATTTAAAACTACCCCTAATTAAAGGAGAATACAAGCCCGGTTACCTGTATGGTAACGTAAAAATACACAAATCCAACTACCCTCTCCGCCCTATTATCTCCCAAGTAACAACACCAATTTACAAGTTAACTAAAAAAATTAACGAACTGATTACACCATACTTGCCTTGCAAATATAGTGTAAAATCCACAGACGAATTTTTACAGATCCTTCACGCCACAAAAACTAATAATAAAATAACTGCCTCCCTAGATGTAGAAAGTTTGTTTACTAACGTGCCAGTACACGAGACAACTAATATTATTATTGATAATATATATAATAATCCAGTTCTCCAGTTCTTCCACCACTTAAAATGAACCCAATGATTTTGAAGAAGATATTAGTAATGTGTACCACTGAGGTCCCGTTCTATGATCACCTCGGGAATATATACACACAAATAGAAGGCGTGGCGATGGGTTCTGTTCTGTGCCCAACCTTCAGTAATTTTTATATGGCCAACTTGGAAAATAAAATATTCAACTCTACAAAAAAGCCTTACATTTATGTTAGATACGTTGATGATGTATTTATATTTGCCGATAATATCAAAGAGATAGAGGATTTAAGATGTACATTTCAAACTAGCTCCGTCCTTAACTTTACTTATGAGCTCAACATAAATAACAAGATACCATTTTTAGACGTCTATATTGATTCCAACAATGATGAATTTATTACTTCAGTGTTTAAAAAGCCCACATCTCTTAATTCATGTATCCTAAATTATAGAAGTGAATGCCCATTTCGTTATAAGGTAGCAATAATAAAAAAAACCTTATCCAACGGGCAAAAATGATTTCGTCTAGTAAAACAATCTTCGACAGTGAATTAAGAAACATAAAACAGGTACTGATAAATAATCATTTTCCAAACTTTCTAGTGGATAAAGAAATTAAATTGTTTATTAACAATTTAAGTCATGCCGCTGGTAAAGAGAGGGATAATAATCCGTCACCCATAAATATATTTTACTGTAACCAGTTACATAAAAACTATCACATAGACGAAAGGGTCTTAAAAGACATAATTCAACGATACGTATCTCCCAGCAGCGGTAGAGAGTTGAAGTTCATTATCTATTATAAAAAAACGGAAAACGACTAATCTCGTAATTAATAACAATATTTCGCAAGCGGACTAAATGTTGGAAAAGAACAATGTAATTTATCAATTTAATTGCCCAATAGGAGAGTGTATCTCTAACTGTTCCTCTTACATTACTCATACTACCAACACGTTGTCCCGTAGACTAACGCTTCATCTTTCGGATACTAGCTCTATCGCGCAACATTAAAAAAAACATGGCTACCAGCATTCTCAATTTAGAAACATCATGGTAGAAAATACCAAAATTTTACAAACAGACTCTAACGGTAGGAGACTGAAGGTGTTGGAGGCATTGTATATAAAAGTGAGACAACCCAAAATAAACAATATAAATTATGAATCCAGCAAAAATATTTTAAAATGCCTCTGTTAATGTATATATATATATATATATATATATATATATATATTTAAAAAAAAACTGTCCAATAAATTTGTATATAAATAGCCTACATAAGCCAAAAACGATTTTATAGTACGATGTAATTTTAAAACACGACCTTATCATTCGACGTAATTTTAAAACGACTTTTTATATAACCAGCCTGAAGATGGCGGAAACGCCGAAAGCGCTCGCAGACTACGGAACACTTTTACATCATTTTACATATAACACAAGAAGGATTATTCGAAAACTGGAAAAAATAAAACGGAAAATTGTCAAACAAGAAAATGCTGTGCTGTTTAACAACATATGTTTAAAGGAGAATATGCTGCCTAAATATACTCAATATATATATATATATATATATATATATATATATATATAATTTTGGTGATTTTCCAGAGTTACTCTGATACGCAATACGGCCCTTAAAAAATAACACACATACGCACAAAACTTCCACGCATTTAGTTCCTCGCGTATAATTGCCTGTACAGTTCCCACACTGACATCAAACTCTGCACTTCGTTTCTTTACAGACACACAACAATCCCTATTCATGAAATGCTCTATTTGACCAATCCATTATAATGAACTTCCTTACTCCTCCAACGCCAATCATAATATCCTATAGACATCCTGCCTTTCTTTAATCTCTTCTCGATTCATGCAAAAATGGTCCAAAAGCAAACTAAAACATTCCATACGTTTCCGTGGCATTTTTTTCCAATTTTAAACAGAATTTTATTGCATATCGTTCTTCTAAAGTGTTTTCACGTCAGGATTGCATTTTTTAAAAATTCAACTGCTATAACAATCATGTTTTAGTACGGTGTATTCCAATTCTTGTAGTAGCTGTTCATTTGAATCTGAAATCATAAACGTTGGTCAGTCATCTCATAAGATATATAGCAATAATTTAATTTTAAAAGGTCTACAACAATTTCAAATGCTGCTGAAAAAAAGATCCTCTAAACTTATTGACGGCATCTCGTACATGTGAAATATAGATGATTTTATGTATTTGGCCAATTCGAAATGATATAAAAATTAATAAATGTATTAGAATATAGTTAATAGACATTCGTCTGTATTAAATTTATTTAATATTAAAAGAACTTGTCTTAACTGAAGTTTTCGGTGTTTTTAAGTTCATTAGGTGCATAATAACATCTGATACGGCATAATCACGTTTGAGACACCGGTTCCAGTGAGATCAATGAAGTTAAGCAACGATGAGTGTGGCCAGTACCAGATGGATTACCATTTGTTGATTCTAGGTGCTGTACGTACTCTCCGCTTATCTCGGCATTGTTTCTAGTCGTCCTGGACTTCGCTTTGCGACTGAACTCAAGCAGTGCCGATTCAGGAATGATGTGTTTTGAGATTGCGCAACTCTTGCAGCCTAAATTACACGCGCAGCTGCCCTTACAGAGGGTATCCTTTGTCTTTCGAGACTGAACGATACTATATAGCTATATTCAGTTTTTAATGTTTTTGATATAAATCAAATAAAAAGGATAATGATATAAAATAATAGACAATATGAAATGTATCAATTATTTACGCAACTTAAGAAGAATCGATATAATATCTTCTCTCGCGAAATATATTTAATAAAAGATTTTCTGACGTATCTTCCATGTTCAGGCTATTTAACTCGTAGAATCATTCCTCTCAACTGGCCTCATTGGTCTCTCTCCTCTTTCTCTATGTCTGTCTGTATGTCTGTCTGTATGTCTGTCTATCTGTCTCTGTATATATATATATATATATATATATATATATATATATATATATATAGACGTTTTATTTTTATTACCTTTTTTTCTGTTTAGTTACATTATTTTTTCAGCTACGCGACCGTTTTTTCTCCGTCATGTAGCCTCCTCAAACTTTACAGAAATGTTCGTTTTAACATTTCTGTAGACTCTGAGGAGGCTACATGCCATTCGTTCGAACATTTCTGTAAAGTCTGAGGAGGCTACATGACGGCCAAAAAACGGTCGCGTAGCTGAAACAATGACATACCTAAACAGAAGAAAACGGTAATAAAAAATAAAACGAATATTTGCTCTAAAACAGTATTGAGCACTTTCTTCAGGTTTTTATTAATTACCATTTCTACTAAATATATATATATATATATATATATATATATATATATATATATATTTATTTATTTATTTATTTATTAGCTAGCAGACCGGTGTTTCCCGGTCATACAATACGCTTAAACATGATAGGTCTTTAAAATAATTCAAAACACTGGATTTAAAGCAAAAGAAGCAAGGTGTGATTTTTTCATGAACAAGATAATTGATAAAAACGGCAGACACTCCGACGGTGAGAGGGCATAAGCCATAAAGGACATGGCTGCTCCCGATATGGTACAAGCGCTCCAAATTTTTCGAGGACTATCAAACTTCTACTAGGTCTTCATAAATGAACCTGCATCATTTGCCTGCCTCGCTGAATACACTACTAAAAACGGAAATATCCTTTTCTTTTTTTTTTACACAGTGATCACCACTTATCAAGGCCCGGAAGCCACTCAGGGATAAGGGTTATTGCAAGTACATTAAGTTAGTGAGGAGATTTGCTGAAGTGTTTACTTAAGGGGGCGGTTTATTAGGAATTTGTTAACATTGGACTTGAAGACATCCAAGTAGTAGTCCGGAGGGAAGCAGGCAGACGGAACAGAGTTCCACAGGCGTGCAGTTCTAAGAAAGAAGCTTTGTTCATGGAATCCGCGTTTTGATTTAGGCACAGATATAGAGTGGGGGAAATTTTTCACAGTGGATTCAGCTAGACAGGTGTTTTTCGTGAAAGATTGGCGAGGGGGACCAGAGATTGGAGTTCAGACGAGCATCTGCCATGGAAATAACGATAAAACAAGGACAGGCTCGCAACGTCTCTTCTGTGGGAGAGAGGTTACAGGGTAGAGAAAAGGGCATCCCCCACTAAGCCACGAAGTTTATTTTGTACTCTGTCAAGGCAGAATAGGCTGTTTTTAGCAGCTCCTGGCCAGGTATGGCAACAGTATTCCATCCTTGAACGTACTTGGCTTTTTCGTTCCTACAAGTAAACATCTGAATTTCAAGCTGCGTTTAAAACAAAAACAAGGATGATCTAACATCGGAACTGTTTCTCATGTACTATAATCCCATATGGTATTGGAGCATGTATGCTACATATAATGCAAGGCGGTACATAAAAACCGGTCCCGAGATACAGTACTCATGAATCGAAAACGAATCTGTAAGTATCATGTTCGCAGTAAGAAAAGTACATAGATAATTCCATGGTCGAACTTAAACGTTACAAATTGACCATAAGTCGTTTCTTACGGTTTTTAGATCCTAAAAAGTTTTGCCAGCGTAAACTGCTAATTGACTACTGAGATGGAGTATTATTATACATAACTATGACCTTAAACTGGAAAACCCTTCAACCAAAACGAATTAGCCATTGATACCACAGTAAAAGAATCTCTTTAGAATTCCATAATTGCTGAAATTCCGAAAAAAAAACAATGATAGGGAACACAATTCGATAGGTTCTAGTATCCATATCTGAAATTAAAAGAGAATCACCTTATTTGCGACAGCAAGGCCAAGATCGTTATGAAGGATAACAGCGTATGAGAAGGTCTTCCTACATAGCTAAAGATTGGTAATTCTGGAAAGTCTTCAAAAAGAAACGGGTAAAAGGCTTAATGAGAAGCTACATCTACTGGTCTAACAAAGACACAGACGTAATATATATGGCCCACTCTTACAGAGATTGCGCCGTAACTGCAAAGGTACCTACATATAGCAATTAAACCTTGGCCGAAAACTGACCAGACATGATCAAAAATCCACATTGACTTTGCAGGTCCTTTCAATAACCACTATTACTAAATTGCAAAGGGGCTGGAGGTATTAAGTTGCAGAAGACCCAACATTTTTTTACATGAACTGTTTTTCACATTCCAGTATATTTGACTGCATCGTGAGCGATAATAGAACTAATTTAATATGTGTAGAGTTCAAAATTTTTGCGACACCTTCCAGATGAAACACATTACCACGCCTTCGTATCACCCTACATCGAATGGGTAGACGGAACGATTTGTGGATACACTCGAAAAAGCACTGACGAAGGCTCAAGGTACACCCACAGATGAAGCTCTGTAATATTTCTTACACGTGTACAGCATTCTACCTAATCATAATACTCCAACAGCGGTCTCAACGATGGAAACAATGTTCGTACGGAAGGTGAGATCCAAACAAACTTAACAAACTATTAGAGAAGCCAAATAAACCACAAGTGATTAATTACATAAGCAGAAAATATTTATCCTGAGAGAGAGAGTTCTGTTCAAGAGTTATAAGAATAACACCTGTTTCTGGGATGTTGGAACGATCAGTAAGACAGTCGGAGACATAGTATATACAGTGCAGTTATGGAGAAATACTCATAAGCACCACCATAACGAATTTAAAGCACGTCGGTCGGACGACATCAGGGAAACATGACCGTTGCTGGAAGAACCGACTGAGTCCATTTTCCTGATATTTGGCCTCGACCCTCCACAATCAACATGAGAACAACAACGGTCTCTTCGGAAAGGAAAGTAACCGATCCACTAATGATCGATCCTAATCGTAAAAGATATTAGCAGATTTTACAAAGAAATATCTTGGAAAGTAGGTGTTGGGGTCACCCCTACAGGTTCTGGTGATGGACTATTCCTGACGTCACTTCCAGTAACCAGTTTTTGCTATCGAGCAGTCTGGAGCTGAGACTCAATAAGTGTGAGTTATAACCTTACTTTGTCCTTCCTGTGGAGCGGAGTCCAATCCAACCTATATGTTTCTGTATTTCCTGATAATGCGTATCATATATATTTAATTTCATCGTTTCCAAACCTTCTCATTCTTTTTTCAGCACTTAAATAACAACAATAAACTACAGAAAGCCAACATTCTTACGCTTCGCACATCGAAATAGTGCTTTAGACATAAACCATGTACAGACAAATATATATAAATAGACATACACAATGTTGTATCTCGCATTTTTTTTTTACACAGTGATCACCACTTATCAAGGCCCGGAAGCCACCCAGGGATAAGGGTTATTGCAAGTACATTACGTTAGTGCAGAGATTTGATGGAGTGTTTACTTAAGGGGGCGGTGCATTAGGAATTTGTTAACATTAGACTTGAAGACATCCAAGTTGTAGTCCGGAGGGAAGCAGACAGACGGAACAGAGTTCCACAGGCGTGCAGTTCTAAGAAAGAAGCTTTGTTCATGGAATCCGCGTTTTGATTTAGGCACAGATATAGAGTGGGGGAAATTTTTCACAGTGGATTCAGCTAGACGGGTGTTTTTCGTGAGAGGTTGGCGAGGGGGGACCAGGGATTGGAGTTCAGACGAGCACCTGCCATGAAAATAACGATAAAACAAGGATAGGCTCGCAACGTCTCTTCTGTGAGAGACGGGTTGCAGGGTAGAGAAAAGGGCATCCCCCACTAAGCCACGAAGTCTATTTTGTACTCTGTCAAGGCATGATAGGCTGTTTTTGACAGATGTTAAAAAAACATTCAAAAACAAATGTTTAGATTTCAATAGTATTTCTTGCGGTTAACGGTGCCGAGTGGGGTTTTGTCCTTGTTACTCATAATGGTTTCGTTACATTACACGAATCGGTCGACCGGTTATAATCGTGATACCCTGCACTGATTATTTCCGAAAGAATAAAACTGTAGTTTATGTAGGTATTTAATTATCATAGTAAATATATAAATATATATATATATATATATACATATATATATATTTATATATATATATATATATATATATATATATATACTAGCAAAAGTACCTGTCGTTGACAGGGTTCATAAACAGCCTACAGAAAATTGACTCTGATTTATGAAAGTATGATAGGTTATGAAAAGGAAGGGTTGTAAATTTGGGTTAAATTTGCGGGTATCAAAACCAAAGCAAAATATGATGAAAGTAAAAATAAAATAGATAAACCCCATAATTTATTATACCATACCTGTTCACACTGAAACACTTATCACAATATTCTGTGAATCTGTATTTAAAAAACCTCCTTAAACTTTGTGACATATTTCCATTCTATGGAGGTCAGCTGCGAACGAACACCGCATAATTTTATTATACCATATTTCTTCAAACAGAAACATAATCATAAAGGTATACCTACGCAGATAGATATGAAAACTTTTTATTAAAGTTTGTGCCTATTTCCATTCCATGGAGGCCAGCCTCGAACACAGACTCCACAATTTTATTATACCATCCCTATTTAAGACAAAACATACTTATTAAAGTATTATAATGTACATCTATATCAAAAACACTTGCAAACATTTTTTTTTTAATTTTTAATTTTTTTATTTGCATACTTTGTGGACCAGGCGCGAACGCAGACCCCGCAATTTTAATGAACCACTGTTCTGCCAGATCAAACATACCCATTCCTATGTCTCGATACATCTTCTATCATTATATGTAATCAGTTTTTTTTTTAACTAGTCAACCATATAGGAGCCTATTCGTGAACAGACACACACACACAGACATTCAGCTTTATATTATATACATACATATATATATATATATAGTAATTTATGAAATATATATGGCAATGAAGCTACACTGAATATTCTGCGTTTCATCCACTATAGGATACATAAATCCATACTTTCGTATATTAAATTTATGTGAGTAAATGAAGTATTTATATATATATATATATATATATATATATATACAATAGACGTAGATATAAAACTACAAAATTATCATATGGTCATATACTTGCAATTCTTGTAACTTGAGACGCACAATTTGTGCGCGTAGAGAAATGTTCACGTGTGTATAATTTATTAGCAATTATTGATTATTACAATCGTCGAATTATTTATAAACAGTTTTTGCATAGCTTATTATAACACTTTCTCTACCTCATGAGCTATGATCCTACTTATACGTATTTTATCCGATCATTCATAATCAAATTGTTATTTAACGCTTAAGCTAGTAGCAAATCTATATGAAATTCGATATTACATGAGACCTTTTATCCATACGTAAACGGTTCCTTTCAAGGCCAGGGCAAATTTAAGTAATTCCAAAAATTTCTTGGCAAAGCCATTTAGCTTGGTAAGGCGCCAAAAGCACCAGGATTTTAATCTGTATCTCTTTCCTAAGGGGAAATATGAAACCAATTTTTCTGAAGAATGTTGCGTTCTGCGGGAGTGGGATCTGATGATTACTTCGCAAAGTTATTATCGAGGTATATAAAATACACAGAAGAATCAGTAGGCACCCTCTTTAAGAAACTATATATATATATATATATATATATATATATATATATATATATATATATATATATATAGTGGAGATGGTAATTAATAAAAACTGAAGTGGATAATACTGTTGTAGCGCAAATATGCGTTTTATTTTTATTACCGTATCTTTCTGTTTAGTCACATTATTGTTTCGGCTACTCGGCCGTTTTTGGCCGTCTGTATCGTCCTCAGTTTCTGTAAAAGTCTGAGAACGCTACAGATGGCCAAAAAACCGCCGAGTAGCCGAAACAATAATGTAACTTAACAGAAAGATGCGGTAATAAAAAATAAAGCGTATATATATATATATATATATATATATATATATATATATATATATATATATAAGAAATATTTTTCTAAAGGTTTTCTATATGAAAATCTATTAGCCCTTGGCAATGTACATCTATCAAAAATAAAAATAAAAAGCGATTGCCTCTAATTGACTCAAATATTAAGTAACATGATTAACATTTTTGTAATATATATACTTGCCAAAAACTAAAACAAAAAGGAAAAAGATTTCATCATATTTGTATTTTTTCGAATGTTACAATTGTTTCGACATCAACTAGACTAGTTAACACTTTATATTGTTTAAATCTTTTCGAGGTTAGCATTATAGGGTTTATCTATTTTATATTTACTTTCATCTTATTTTGCTTTGGTTTTGATACTCCCAAATTCGGAGATATCACTTTACAACCCTTCCCTTTCATAATCTATCATACTTTCATAAACCAGAGTCCATCTTCCGCAGACTGTTTTTGAGCCCAGTCAACGACGGGTACTTTTGCTAGAATTTTGAACCCAGTCAACGATGGGTACTTTTGCTAATATATATATATATATATATATATATATATATATATATATATATACATATATATACATATATATATAGCCAGTAGAGTTTAGTTTCCTAGAAGTACATCCAATGAAACAACATGTGTCTACCAAAATATTGCTCAATGAGTGAACAGAGCAGGTATATTAATTTTATTTATACAAACATTAATGGCTACATATGTGCATACATGTTTCTGTAATCACCCACGTTGGGGGATTACGTCTTCAGGCCAAGAATTACCGTCAAAAGTGACATTTCCACCAAATACATTTTTCTATTTCGTTTATCAAGTTAAAATACAACCTGGGTGGGAGTAAAAAAAAAACAAAAAAAAACAAAAAAAAAAAAAAACGGTAAAAGGATGAGTGAGGTCTTTGAAGATAATAAACATCTTTTTTTCTTTTTTTCTTTTCCCCTTCCCCCCATCCAACCTAACTTTTGTTTTTTTATGGCATAGGGTCATTGAGAGTTTAGTTTTCTTGTATTAGAGTCTGTAAGTTAATAACCTTAGCTATGGTCAACTAAGTACTGACCGGTGCCTTTTAATCTACCTCCACCCACACATACATGCAACACACATATAAAACACACATACACAGACACCGCCAACACACACATACACACATTAATACATATATTCAAAAGCGAATCCATGCTGAACGCTCTTTGTTTTATTTACTGAAACTAGACAATAATTCTGAAACTACGTAGAAATAAAGTAAAAATTACATTAAGGTAAATAAAACAAAACAAAAATAAATAAAAAAATAAATAAATAAGAATAAAAATAAAATTAAATTAAAACAAATAAACCAACAAAATATGAATAAATATAAACCCGAAAGTTATCTAAACCCCACATGTACCTATATGCATACACTTATAAATGTCTACATTTATCTACACCCACGCATATATACACACACACATTACAGACATACAGAGACAAATAATAGTATTTTTGTTTACTTATGTAGCGTGGTAACCTCTTCGTATATGCAATATTGTGCTACCCCACTCCAGACGGGTGTATATATATATATAAATGTATAACCACACATACAACACACATACACACATACATACATATATATATATATATATATACCCACACATACATACATATATAACATATATATAAACAACATTACGACATCCATACATTTTTGTAATCTATATTGTTACAACAATTCTATACGAGGCAGCCTATTCTAATAGTTCAGAAATATATATGCATATGCATACATCTACATACAATAGACACAGAGATACATCCACATACAAACATACACACAGATATATAGATACAGATATACATATATAAACATACAAACATACATGCATACATAAAATACACTTATACATACAAACTCACACAAATATAGACATATACATATATACATGTATACATGTACGCTGCCACCAAATGATACGTCTAAAGTAGAAACAGACATGAATACATTTACTATATAATTCTCTTTTTCTATCAAATTCCACACGCCTATTTATGTTTCATGGCCCATCCGCTTGTTACACTTTCTTAAGTTGTAGGTTTTTTTAGTAAAAATTTACACTACGTAAAAATTTATATTGAATTCAGCATGAAGTTCATAGGCTTATCCTCATATTTAACAAACATTCTTTCGATGGTAAGGCAGATATACATAAGATGTATCACGATACAATAATAATATATAATGACACACGACAGAAATCAGAGTATTTAGGTTATACAAACCGAGTATATAAGCTTATATATTGTAGTACTTACCTTCATCTTTGTTTATTCACTCTAATATCCTTATTCTCTTTTCTTCCATTCACCCTTCATTCCTTACTTTCTTTCATCTATTTATTTCTTCATTTTTTTTATATTAATAAATTATTTTTCTTACCCGGGTATATAAAGATCATAGATTCATACATGTACACACCCAAAAATATCCATATGCATACATTATTACGAGCTTCACTCAAAACGATCTATTACTCATTTGGTTCAAATATACCTTCATACACCTAGTATAGAATGGAAGATTATTAGGAGGGCCAATACTTGCCACTCATTGAACTCACCATGTCTATTATGCTTATCAGAAAAACTTGAGATAACTAGGTTTAAAGACAGAGAAAAATTATTGAATATTAAACAAGAAACTGCTATATCCTGCAAACATTTCAGAATACACGCACTTAAAGAACTCTAAATTAGGAGACTGGAACAGCTATAAGTACAACTAACCCCCATCAAATACCCCCACAAAGAGGATAAGTGAGGTCGCAACTATAATCATACCCGTATGGGTTACGTAAGTCACTTAATATTCTACTTCATCGAGCAGTTATGGTATTACTAACCGAAATAAGATTAAAAGGCACCGGTCAGTACTTAGTTGACCATAGCTAAGGTTATTAACTTACAGACTCTAATACAAGAAAACTAAACTCTCAATGACCCTATGCCATAAAAAAACAAAAGTTAGGTTGGATGGGGGAAGGGGAAAAGAAAAAAAGAAAAAAGATGTTTATTATCTTCAAAGACCTCACTCATCCTTTTACCGTTTTTTTTTTTTTTACTCCCACCCAGGTTGTATTTTAACTTGATAAACGAAATAGAGAAATGTATTTGGTGGAAATGTCACTTTTGACGGTAATTCTTGGCCTGAAGACGTAATCCCCCAACGTGGGTGATTACAAAAACATGTATGCACATATGTAGCCATTAATGTTTGTATAAATAAAATTAATATATATATATATATATATATATTCTAGCAAAAGTACCCGTCGTTGACAGGGTTCAAAAACAGCCTAAAGGAAAATGGACTCTGACTTATGAAAGTATGATAGGTTATGAAAGGGAAGGGTTGTAAAGTGATATCTCCGAATTTGGGAGTATCAAAACCAAAGCAAAATATGATGAAAGTAAAAATAAAATAGATAAACCCCATAATTTATTATACCATACCTGTTCACACTGAAACACTTATCACAATATTCTGGTGATTTATATAAAAAACCTTGTTAAACTTTGTGACATATTTCCATTTCATGGAGGTCAGGCGCGAACGAACACCCCATAATTTTATTATACCATATTTCTTCAATCTAAAACATAATTATCAAGATATTATATCATAGATATGAAAAGTCTTTATTAAAGTGTGTGTCTATTTTCATTCTATGGAGGCCAGGCGCGAACGCAGACCCCATAATTTTATTATACCATTCCTATTTAAGTAAAAACATACTTATCAATGTATTATTATGTACATCTATATCAAAAACATATATATACATATGATGATTGCAACGTCTTGTCAGACGAGTGCCACTCCCTCAGACATTTAAAATCCATGAGCTCAAATACCTGAGGGAGTATCTATACAAAGATGATGTTACACAGTCTTAGCTTTGTACGACAGCTAAGTCTCTCTCTCTCTCTCTCTCTCTCTCTCTCTCTCTCTCTCTCTCTCGGTTCAAAATGTTGAGATCCAGCAACAAGCAAGAGCAAGATAGCCAGCAACAAATTAAACTGCAGACCAGCTTAATGCGGGTACTGGTCTTCCGCTTTATGGTGTTTTTAAATCAGAGATTTGCTTCTCCTAGTAAGGTTGCCTTCACCACGGCTTACGGGAGCCCTCTCCACCCCAACACACATATACACACACACAAATATACACGGTGGTAGTTGGCAGTTGACCCAGAAAAAGAGTTCATTCGCCCCTTGAAAGGTCTTGTTTTTAATCCTTCAGGGAGACTAGCTGCCCTCCTCACCAAACAAGTCTGGTGGGGGAACCAGTTTAGTCGCCGGTGACCCGACCATGAGGCAGGTAGTACTATATATATATATATATACGTGGTGCCTTCAATATGTTTTCAAACATCTTTGTACCAGCACTTTTGTTGATAGTATACGCATGAAACTCTAGCCCCCTTTGAAGTAATCTGCTCCGGCTAAATTCATTGTTGTACAACCTCCTCCCAAAATAATGAAAAGAACAATGGAAAAAGCTTGTGTGAGTGTGTCAGTGACCCTAATTACAGCTTTTCTGATCTCCTACACTGTCTCGTGGCGTCAGTCGGTAAGGTTTCCCTTGTGCATAAGTAATAACTAAAGTGCACAGTAAGACACGTCTGGTCTAAGGAGCATGAGCCACTACCTTGATGTGTGTCTTAAATAGTATGAAAAACTATCAGGACAAAAATCCCGCGAATATTCCGTATCTTCTGTTCATCGCGACGAATTGTTTGTACAGTTCTTTCACTGACATCAAACTGTACATTTATTGTCTATATAGAACCAGGGCGATCTATAACATCCTTTATTTTGTTAATCAACTCTAGTGTTCGGACTTACTCTTCCCACGCCTCTCATCATCCCTCACAGACTCCTCGTATTCCTTGAATCTCATACTACTCGAGGCGTGATGCTCGATTCATGCAAGATTGTTCTAAAGCTGCCAGAAGTATTCCATACCCTTCTGTGACATTGTACTAAGTTTAAAACAATTTATTTCTAATGTGTCCTCACGTCCAGATTGCATTTCTGAAATTAATTATCTGTGACAAGTAGACTTTAGTAGGATACATTCGTAGTACTGCTTTAGCTGTTCATTTGAACGTGAAATCAAAACTTTGGTGACTATTTGAGAATTCTAGCCGCTCTATATGCTCTCTGCTTATCTCAACATTTGTCTCCAGTCGTCCTGTACATAGACTTTACTTACCACTGGTATTTAACACAGTCGACTATAGCGAAGTGTGGTTGGACATTGCGCACCTCCTGCCACAAAAAAAAATTACACACAAGCATCATAGTGTCTGCCAAAGACGTAAGGAGCCATTTTTTGACTATATTAATCTGCAGACATTTATATTTAATGTGAATAGACATCTCGCTTCTCAACTTCTGCAAACCCTCTTTTACACCTAACTGTCGAAATGATTATATCATCTCTAACATTCTGTAAAATCTAACTAATATATATATATATATATATATATATATATATATATATATATATATATATATATATATATATATAGTTTTTCGGTAAGAAGATATCCAAAATTTAAAATAATTGAATTTCAACAAGGGTCGTTGATAGTGCTCAATCGTAAGAGAGCAATATATATATATATATATATATATATATATATGTGTGTGTGTGGGTGTGTGTGTGTTTGTGTGTGTGTGTGTGTGTGTGTCTCCCTAGGTAAAACGATTTCCGTTCCCGGAAGTGACGTCATGGTATAGTTCATTATTCCAAATAGTAAGTGTGCCTCGCCAACACTATCAAATTTACTGGATTCGACCACGGTACATCTCAGTCTCTAATCTCTGTAGTAAACAGCAGTGGCTGCAAGAAAGAACCTCCACAAACATTAAAATATATTATTCTAAATTATTTTGTTGAATAAAACGATGAAATGTATTATTAAATATAACACGATCAAAAACGTAATTTGTTACCATATATATTTCTTTTATTTCAAAACTAAAGATTCTACAAAGCTGAAAATAAAATTATCGCCATATGAAAACGACGTAATTCAATGTTCGCTTAATAGAAAACCGAATTTCTTTCTTTTTTTTTTCGTTGCAGATCATCTACTAGTTTGCCAGTTGTGTACAAATTTTCAGAGTAATGGAAGCTTTCTCTCATGTCAAAGAGTGACACAATGCTCAAAGAGCGAGGTTGGAGATGTGCCGCTGCACAACACATACTCTCTACCGATCCAAGTTGTCACAACAGGACTAATGCCAGCACTTTCAAAATGAAAATTTGGACGGTTCAACGCTTCAGAGTACAGCTCAACTCGGTTATTGTTTTTTGGCATGGTTTTAAGTGTGGGCTATACTATTCCACCTCACATGTTTGGATTTGGCTTGAAAGTCAACAGCAAAGTGTATCTATATGTGCTGAACGGTATGGTGATCCCCTTGTGCAACCTGGTGGCCGCTGGCAGACCTTGGGTGTAGCAGCAGGAGTAGGCGCTGGCCCACAAGTCTAAAAGAGACCAAGGCATGGCTTCAGAAAGAGTCCTTCGACATAGTACTCTTCTCTTACTGACCCTACTCCTTCCCCCGCTTTAACCAGTTCGACTACTTAGTTTAATCATACGTCGAGAACATCACCAAGATGACATCAGACAACACACAAACCGGACTAATTGCCGCCATCAACCGAGTATTCGCCGAGTTCTCGCCGACGATTGTGGAAAAAGCAAGCTCCCATTTCTGGACCCGTATCGAAGCAGAGACTGAGGCTGAAGGGTTCTTCATTGAATATATGTCAACTCTATAATCAAGTTACTTGTATTGTTTTTTTTAAATAAAATTAAAAGAAAGCTTTAGTGTTGATTTCTTTAGGGCAACAATTTCATCGTTCCACACTGTAGTTAACGTGTTATCAGCATAGCATCGTTCTAGTTTAAAGGGCATAGAAGAAGAAAAGAACAAACTTGTGAGTGTGAAAATATTGCTAGGTTTTATGATCGTTTATTAAGCAAGTGCAAAAGCTAAATTTTATTAACTTTTTGCCTTTCAGTTTAATTGTTTATGGTTTGAAGTAAACAACTACGATTATTACAACGAATAGCAATAGAAGAATAATAATACTTCATCTGTGTTTATCGAGAAATACAAAAGTACTGACGGCACGAATTTGATCATATAATCTGTCGTCAGATCAGTATAAATTTAAAAAGTGAAGCATGCATGGTCCTCCGTGAGTGTACAGTAGACGAGGGATGAAAAAAATGACTAAGTTCAGCATTTGCCCCCATTCAACCACAAAAGTCCCGAGGGGACGTAAAATTCTGGTGAGAATTAACAGACAAAAACAGAAATAACTAAGTCTATCATTTCCCCTCCATCCCCTTAAGTCCCAAAAGACCCCAAGGACATATTAAAATTAGAGTTCAGCACCATACAAAACTGCTAAATAGACATACACAGAAAATTTTAGACAAATAGGGTAAAATAGTCAAAAAAATAGAGTGTTTTTATTAGACCTAAAGAGCCCCTGGGACACACAAAAGAGTTCTCGTAAAGTATAGACAAACAAAATTATACAGAAAAATCCAAGGCATCAGTTTTTCTTAATAAGGACAAAAGTGTCAATTTTAGCGGTTTAAACAAAAAGGCACCCCTAGGGGGGCAACCTTAGTTTTCCCGGAAATCCGTTCTGTAACTTTTTTTCTCATATCATGTTTAATGTTTGTGCAAAATTTAAAAAAAAACATCCAAAGTGTAGTTATTGAAAAAAGCGCAGACAGACGAACGGATTAACGGACAAGTGTGAATTAACAAGCCCACCCGCCTGTTGTCGGGGGACCAATAAAACTATTCCTAACAAAGTACAAGTATTTAAAAAAAAAAGGGATGCCATTATTGAGAAATGCAAAAGTAATAAGGAAACGAATTTGATTATATAATCTGCCGTCATATTAATTTAAATTTAACAATAATAAATCATTCGTAACAAAG